>NW_023606772.1:0-180001 GCF_013339745.2 Dermacentor silvarum | reverse complement strand
CTTGGACCAGGATAAATGATAAGACAAGATGAAGCCTAAGCACTTGTATTGAAAAACCCTGTCTAAAGTTAGTCCGTTATTTGAATAGATAGAAGTAATTGGTGATTGGTAATTGGTAAGTCTTACGGACTATTTCACAATTTTGTTGAAATCATTCACTGCCTGCCAAGCCTCGCACAAGGCATAAAATTGGAAAATTGAATAATTCAGGCATTGACAGTCATGAGCAGAATTAATTTAGTGATATAGAAAACAATGGCAAGCATACAATCAAAGGCTACTTTCTGTATTACTGGGTAGGTCACTTATGTAAAGTAAAAATAGTAAGTTGACAAGCACAGACGCCTGAAGAACACCTGATCAGACGCCTAGTGTGGCAGAATCAAACGAGTTGAAACTAACAAACTGCAAACAATTCAAGAGAAAGTTAGAAATGCAGTCAAGTAATAGAGTTTTAAGGATAATGCTCAGCTTGTTCAGTAGTCAGAACAAATAACGGAACAAATAACAAAAAATGGCATCTAACTGGATTCTAATGTCCAAAAGCATGAGCGAGGCAGTAAGGAATTCCATAAACGGCGAGATGGCACTAAAACCATGCAAATGACATGTTAAATCTCAGATAGGCATTATGTATTCAGCTAATTCAACAGTATGCTTATAACTATGCATTCTAACGTTTTCCTTGACAAAGGTGAAAAGTAGATCATATATATATATATATATATATATATATATATATATATATATATATATATATATATATATATATATATATAGTCATTAGGAGTTTGCGCTGAACCCGGTGAAAATATTATGAAGAAATGCTCACACGTTTAACAACAACAAAAATACTATTATTTTACTGACGTTTCGGCCGGTGGTCCGGCCTTCATCGGAGTGAATGAGAATACACAAGACGTTCGTTCCCAAGGTGTCGGGAAGTCACGTGGAAAGCACATGTGGCTCCAAACAATGTGTAAGGGGAAAAAACAAATAAACAGCAAAAATACCCGTTTTTTTAAAACGAGGCACTAACAGATGCAGAGAACACGACACGTGGATGGCTGTGATGAGTCACGGAGGTGGACGCGTGGTCCTCACCGTCAAAGAAGCGGGAAAAAAAATGGTGGCGGAAGGGGAAAAAAGGGAGGAAAACACATGTGGGTGGCTTTGATGAGCCGCCTCTAAGGCAGCGCGTTCCCCAGTCCCGAGGGACCACCATCGTTAAGATAAGAAGACACTCCACGGCAGACACGCCGTGCGAAGGGGGCATGCGACACAATAACGTCTCCAGAGTGAAAAAGAGAGAGGATATGCGGACGTGCCAGCACGAAGCAAGACCGTCTTATATGCGTTGCGGTTAGACTACAAGGAATTAACTTTCGGCTATAACCACATTTGTCTAATCAGAAGGCAAGGACGTGAGTTTCCCTTTGCTTTCATTAATACCCGAGGCAGTGGTATTAAACTTATAGATAAGATAGGACTCGCGAATTTCCCGGTCGTGTGTGAGCGAAAGCCTGATTCCAATATTGTCGCCTTTAAGTCATTGAAAGAGTGACCGGGAAGGTTGACATGTTTGGATACGGGAAGGTTCAAAGAGATTTTGTGTGTGACCTGTGGTTATTAAATCGTATCCTGAAAGGTGTCTCCGTCTGACCAATATACTGTTGACTACAAATTGTACATTCAAGAAGATAGATCACATTGGCTGTGTCACATGTAAAGTTCCTTTTATTTGAACTGAGAAGTTGGACGCGGTACTGGTTGCTTTCTGTGTTGTCCTCATGTGAGGACAAACCTGGCAACGTGATTTGTTGCAAGGCATACAGCCTGTGCCACGGCTTGGGTTTAAGGTTGACTTTGTCAAACTGTCGCGTAAATTTTTATTTTCCTATACACGACGCGGGGCGGTTCCACAATATGCGCTTAAGGCGATCGCTTTGTGCAAGTATATTATGGTGCTTTCTAAGAATCGCTGAAACCTTGGGCACCGACGCAGAGTGGGTAAGGATTAGATTTGTGCTTTGTTCACTATCAGGTAGTTTAGCTACGTCAGACACTGTAAAACGGGCATTCCGTACAGCCAAGCCCACCGCTTTAAGCGTATATGTTCAAACAAAGAAGATTTCAGTGCTAATTGTGCGCTAATGAAAGACGCCCTCCTGAAGCAGAAATACCTGGCAAAATAATTGATGATGCTGTAAACAGAGCTGGCGAGCTCAACCGTGCCGACATACTTAAAGCTAAACTACCTGATAGTGAACAAGCACAAATCTAATCCTTACCCACTCTGCGTCGGTGCCCAAGGTTTCAGCGATTCTTAGAAAGCCCATAATATACTTGCACAAAGCGATCGCCTTAAGCGCATATTTGTGGAACCGCCCCGCGTCGTGTATAGGAGAAATAAAAATTTACGCGACAGTTTGACAAAGTCAACCTTAACCCAAGCCGTGGCACAGGCTGTATGCCTTGCAACAAATCACGTTGCCAGGTTTGTCCTCACATGAGGACAACACAGAAAGCAACCAGTACCGCGTCCAACTTCTCAGTTCAAATAAAAGGAAACTTTACATGTGACACAGCCAATGTGATCTATCTTCTTGAATGTACAATTTGTAGTCAACAGTATATTGGTCAGACGGAGACACCTTTCAGGATACGATTTAATAACCACAGGTCACACACAAAATCTCTTTTGAACCTTCCCGTATCCAAACATGTCAACCTTCCCGGTCACTCTTTCAATGACTTAAAGGCGACAATATTGGAATCAGGCTTTCGCTCACACCACGACCGGGAAATTCGCGAGTCCTATCTTATCTATAAGTTTAATACCACTGCCTCGGGTATTAATGAAAGCAAAGGAAACTCACGTCCTTGCCTTCTGATTAGACAAATGTGGTTATAGCCGAAAGTTAATTCCTTGTAGTCTAACCGCAACGCATATAAGACGGTCTTGCTTCGTGCTGGCACGTCCGCATATCCTCTCTTTTTCACTCTGGAGACGTTATTGTGTCGCATGCCCCCTTCGCACGGCGTGTCTGCCGTGGAGTGTCTTCTTATCTTAAACGATGGTGGTCCCTCGGACTGGGGAACGCGCTGCCTTAGAGGCGGCTCATCAAAGCCACCCACATGTGTTTTCCTCCCTTTTTTCCCCCTTCCGCCACCATTTTTTTCCCGCTTATTTGACGGTGAGGACCACGCGTCCACCTCCGTGACTCATCACAGCCATCCACGTGTCGTGTTCTCTGCATCTGTTAGTGCCTCGTTTTAAAAAAACGGGTATTTTTGCTGTTTATTTTGTTTTTTCCCCTTACACATTGTTTGGAGCCACATGTGCTTTCCACGTGACTTCCCGACACCTTGGGAACGAACGTCTTGTGTATCTCATTCACTCCGATGAAGGCCGGACCACCGGCCGAAACGTCAGTAAAATAATAGTATTTTTGTTGTTGTTAAACGTGTGAGCATTTCTTTCATAATATATATATATATATAATAGTTACAAAAGCACATTTTCACCCGATTTAAAAAGGGGGAAGACATTCCTTTGTTTCGATGAAGGAACAATATATGTTGTTGTGAAAGAACGCCGAAAATAATAGCGGCACTGAGGAGCCACTGGGAATAATGTACAAAAATGCATTAGGAACTACGTCACAGACCCCACATTTCTTAGACGTGCCTTCATTGAACAACATTTTTTTTTAATTTGCAGACGTACTTCTATATTCTAACATTGTTATGAAGCATACAACGTTAAAAAAGAAAAAAAGTGATATGGTAGTGTTTTCAATAAGAAACGAGCCCCTAAGGGTGAATACAACAGTAAAACTCAACCACATGGGTTTGACTTCTGCTGATTGCTTCAAGTTCAGCTGAAGTCGCACAAGCCTTCTACACCTTAGTTAGAGAAGCTTGGCTTTCCTTGCACAGCGAAGACAATTGCAAAAAATTGCATATAAAGGTAGAGAGGTTTTGGTATAGACTGTACAGCAAGAGATCCACTGAAGATAATTACAACGCGAGCTAGGTGCTGTCCCATAATCTCGGAAGATAAACCATTTATCTACACACATGCACAGGGTGGAAATGATTGCATTCCCATGCATACGCTACATAATGACAATCACCACAAAACCCTATTGCGTTACTATTACTTCCACAGGTAGTTTTCACTGCTGCTATGGAATTGCTGCCTCACTACACCAAAATCTATAGCTGCCAATACATTGGGCATTTCAATCGGTTCATGAAAGCGGGAAGGGCACTATCCAGACTGAAGCAGTGGCACTACACACACTGTTCAATTTCCAGCCCCGTGTAAGTCACTTAAAACTCGTCACGGACACTTGCTGACTGCCTTCAGGCGGGGACATGCCTTTCTGTTAGATTCACGTTTCACGTTCAGGCTTTCGCGTCATTAGACATGACTAGCCAGACTTACTAGGCTTCTGCGTGCGCAAAGGAATGCAAAATGCGTGAATGCAATTTGTTTATCGACAAAAAGCACTCCTATCTTGCAAAGTGATAATTGGAAATATCCATGCACCCTACATCGATCGTCAACGCCGGCGCGCATCAATTCTGCGTTTTCCAGCTCGTGAGCAGCTTCACGACCTGGTGTCGACGGCCAAACAGGCATCCGGCTTTATCAGAAGACGCAGTCACAACTAAAACTAGCAACTATCTACGACAAACGCTGCAATACACGAATTATCTCTGTCGGCACCACGCAGTCGGCGGCGCGGTGTCACCACCACTCTTCGAAACCGCCAATCCAGACAGGCGACATATGGTGCCGTTTCGTGGATGCAGTGACGTCCTTCGAAGCGTCACTACTACCTTCGTAAGGGAAACGTTCTTCGCACTCACTGATAGTGCAGTACACACACACGGCCACAAGGAACCACAGCGATCACGCTGTGTAGGCGCCGACAGTCATTTTCGATTTTAAAACGCGGCATTAAACAAAATAATCTATATATTTAGACGTAGTGGTATTTAACAACCAAACGATAATATTAGCATTTCATGTCTTCTATTAAACTGCTTTCTTTTTGGTGACGTCATTGCGTGGCAGCAGCGAACTTCACTTGGACTCCGCTGGTGCCAAGCGCTTGACCCAGCGCCGGCCCTACTTTTTTCCTTCCTCCATGGCGCGCCTCGTCTGAATCGCATCTCGTCGTCTGCGCCTGCGCGCCTGCCTAGGGCGCGTTTAGGGCATTTTCCCGCAACTGATAGCTAGTGCTTGCGTGGCTCAATGGTAGAGTCTCTGACTCCCGCGCAGCGGGCCCGGGTTCGATCCCGGCGGCATCCGGGTGCTTTTTTTTTTTTTTGCATTTCGGGCGACGGCGGCTACGGTCATCGGACACCGTCGGCGGAGGCAGACACCAGCGGGAACCGAAACGGCTATTGGAAGAAGACCACAACAGATTACGCTAAAAAAAAATTGCCCCATCCACCCGTGAAGGTGGTGGAAAGCGAAGCTTTTACGCCGCCCTCACGGTGACTGCGGCGCACTTGGATATTTCACACACTACAACGTAACTTTAACCACGGCCTTTATTATTATTTACTTCACAACATGTTCACTACTGCTTTATGATCGGTTGGATATACACTACTATACTACCCACTATGGGGTAGTCTAGAAAATGAACCGAAGCAGTTACTAGGCTGGACGGGTTTCGAATGACGTCAACCCTCTTTCAAGCAGCGCATAAGCTTTGCAACAGCTGCAATCTAATCTACGGACCGCGCCGAGCCTGTTTCCGTTGTTTGCCCGCAGCCCTTCATCACCATCATGTTGGCTCACCACTTTGAAGCTTGTTTTTGTGGTTTTTCTTGCGAAAACGAGTGCTTAGTTGTACGCTGAATGCCTGAATTCAAGTAAGCTATACTGCTATACCTGCAATTGTTAGCGGTTCGTCGGGATCGTTTTTTGCTTACAACCCTTCTGCGTCGACTACCGGAAGCTTAACAACGTGACTTGCACTGGAGGCGCAATACTAAAGAGACAGCGGAGCTGATGGGCACCTAGCTAGTCCTGGCTTTCGGGCTAGGCTAAACACTACCAAGACATCCGCAGCATTTCCCGGAATTTATTCATCGATTAGCTATTGATTGGCTATCGCAAGGTATTGGCTACGTATTTGGCCTAGGCTAAGCACTACCAAGTCATCCCCAGCACTTCCCAGAATTTATTGATTATTGATCGATTATTGATTAGCTATTGATTGGCTAGCGATAACTGATTAAGCTTAAGTAGTCCCAACCATGCTTAGCTAGACTGTCAGGATCAGCTTCTCTAGTTCACAGGCGTGCCATTGAGCTTGGACCCTTTCTGCACCACCGCCAGGATCGGCCCACATTTTCTGTACACGACACATGGACTAACGGTCAGCTTAAACAGCTCTGCTGTTAAAAGCGGGTACTGGCAAATTGAAGTAGACGAACGCGACCGTGAGAAAACAGCCTTTGTGACTACAGATGGTCTGTACGAATTTCGAGTACTTCCTTTTGGCTTGTGTTCAGCCCCGGCTACTTTCCAGCGAATAATGAACACTGTCCTCACTGGACTGAAGTGGCAGACTTGTCTTGTGTACCTCCATATGATGTGGTCGCCTTCTCTGAAACGTTCTAGCAGCATCTTCACCGCCTAGGGAGCGTGCTAGAAGCCATCCGATCGGCAGACCTCACACTTAAGCCCGAAAAGTGCCACTTTAGTTGTGAAGAGCTCAAGTTCCTCGTGCATGTAGTAAGCGCCAAAGGTGTCCGACCCGATACAGACAAGCTTGCCGCTGTGGCCACATTTCCAGCTCCTGCCGATAAGAAGGCCTTTCAGCGCTTCCTGGGTTTGTGTGCCTGCTATCGCTGGTTTATTAAGGGCTTTTCGAAGATAGGAAACCCTGACTCGTCTTACAAAGGACGACACGCCATTTGTCTGGCACAATGAGCAACTGGCGGCTTTTGCTGAATTATGCACGCCTGCAGTCAGCACCCTTCTTGCACATTTGACGATGATGCTGATACGAGGTCATACCGATGCCAGTAGCATTGGCCTTGGTGCAGTGCTCGTCCAGCGTCAAGATGGAGTGGAAAGAGTTATAGCATATGCCAGCCGCTCACTGTCCCGTGCGGAGGCAAATTATTCGACTACAGAGAAAGAGTGCCTCGCAGTCGTGTGGGCGATTATGAAGTTTCGCTCCCACCTATCTGGTCGTCCCTTCAAAGTAGTGACGGACCACCATGCCCTCTGTTGGTTGGCCAGCAAGCGCGACCCTTCAGGACGACTGGCACGGTGGAGCTTGCGGCTACAGGAATTTCAACGTCACCATCGTTTATAAGTCTGGCCGTAAGCACTATGACGCTGACACACGGTCCCGCGCAGCCGTTTATCCTGTCAGTGAGAAAACAGACGACAATGACGGCTTCCTGGGCGTCATAAGTTCATCGGACTTAATCAGACGGCAGCGTGACGGCGCTGAGATTAGACCGATCATCGATCATTTAGAGGGCAGCGGCAAAGCCATACCACGCCATATGTCCCGTTCATCGTAAGAAGAATGCCCGTTCGAACAGCCGTGCTTACCTCCTGGTGGATGAAAGAGACATGAGAGACGACGTCCTCTTCGCTTGCCATGACGAACCCACATCTGGCCATTTAGGCTTCTCAAGAACGCTCACTAGAGTAAGCGAGATGTACTATTGTCTCGGGCTTTCGGCAAGCGTCAAACAGTACGTTAAAGGCTGTCGTGAATGCCAGCGCCGTGAGACAAGATCGGTTATGCCGGCTGGCTTACTTCAGTCAATTGAAGCACCTCACACGCCTTTCGACCAAGTCAGCATGGACATTCTCGGACCATTTCCTCTGCCTGCGGACGGCAACAAATAGATGATCTTCCCGACTGATTATTTAACACGCTATACGGAAACGCAGGCGATCGCACGAGCCATGTCTTCAGAGTTAGCACATCGTATTGCGTCACGGTGCTCAATCCACTGTAATAACAGACACAGGGGCCGCATTCATAGCGCAGCTTATGGAGGAAGTTTTTGAATTAAGTAATACCAGGCATCGAAAGACGACCACGTATCATCCGCAGACCAACGTACTTACCGAGCGACTGAATAAGACGGTCACAGACATTCTCGCAATGTACATCGACGTCCAACACAAAACATGGGATCGGATCTTGCCCTACGAGACCTTCGTGTATGACACCGCCGTGCAAGAGACGACACACTTCACACCCTTTCGCCTTCTCTACGGTCGCGAAGCCCAGACTATTCTGGACGCCATGCTGCCGTGTCAAGACGCTGCCCTATTGACAACTGACGCCGAGGAAATTGCATAGCTTGCCGACGAAGCTCGGCAATTCGCGCGGCTGCACATCGGCCAGCAGCAGCATGCAGACGCGCGGGGCTACAACATCCGCCACAGGGACGTGTCCTACAACCCCGGAGACCAAGTTTGGGTGTGGACCCCCGTTCACCGCCGTGAAAAGTTGCTGAGCCTGTATTTTGGTCTGTATAAAGTGCTACGCCGAGTCAGTGACGTGAACTACGAAGTGGTCACGGCAACAACATCGCAGACACAGACCAGGATGCAAAGACAACCGAGCTCGGACATAGTTCATGTTGTGCGCATGAAACCGCGCATTGCGCGTTCGTAACTTTTTTTTCTGCCATTCACCTAGAGGTGCCCGAGGGCCCATCGTCGTCCTGCTTCCTTTTCTCCCCCCCCCCTCACATGATTGTCCCGTGAATCAATAAAGTTTACCCACCCACCACCACCCTTCTTTGTTTCTGCTTTTATTGCGATAACAATTATATGGACACTCAAAAGCAGATTTCTGCCGTCGGCGTCGCCGTCGCCGTCGCCGTGAGGTTCCGTATGACGTCATTTGGAGAAGAAATCGTCGCCGATGTAAAGTGGTTCTTGAGGGAAAGGGAAAGGTTGGCGCTATCTTCTGCAGCCCTTGAGGATCGTCGCCGCGCGCCGAACGCTGTATGTGCGAGTGAAAGGGCGCGAGGGGCGCGTCTTTCACGGGTGAGACGCACGGCGGAGAACAAACGCGCGTTCTGCGCCGTGCTCGCTTAAGGGCTGCAGATGTAGGCGTCTCTGTTCTCCTTCACAATCACCATGTATGTAGAGCAAACGCGCCTTCTTCGACGACGAGAGGCCATGGGGGAGGGGGAGGGAAGGGAGGCGACGTTTAGCTGCGGCACGCAGTGCCTGTTTATATCAGAGGCTCCGGCACAGTCACCAACGCCGCACGAATTTTGAGCGAACGCGGGCAAAACGCCGATGGCGTCGACAACAGTTCTGCGTGTTGCCGATGCTGCTGCATGTCCAAGTTTATACAGCTGATAAAGCTAATATCATTACTCCGTATAGCTCTCTACAAGTTTGCTATCACAATTGATGCTTCGCCTATTACAATTGATGCTTCGCCTTTCAGGTGAAACTGCGACAACTTTTTATTTATATTCGTGAGCTTGCTTCGTTTATTGACTGGGCCAGCGTGACGTTTATATTTTTTTTACTGTCGATTTGTTTGCGTTGTCTTACTTGTTTTTCTTCTTACGCCTATTTTGCAGCATCGAGGCGACGGTTTTGTTCGGAAAGGGCGATAAATTGTCACCTGTAGGTAGTGGGGTCGAGGGAAAGAGTGGGTCGAGCCCAAAAAGAGCAAAGAAGACTGCGCGTTCTTCCCTGCTCGAGAGCCAGCCCCGACGGACGCGCTTTCCAGGAGCGCGCTGCTCAGCGGTTTATTAAACTCCCAAGAGTACTTCTGAAAGCTCGTGAACTGTTCTGTTCCCGAGAAATTGTGTATGATTTTCTGAATCCTTTTATAAGCAGCACATATAGTGTTGTGGATGTAACATGTGTTTTTAAACACCGACGGACGGACGGACGGACGGACGGACGGACGGACGGACGGACGGACGGATGCTATGAGCTAGCATTCCCTTTGAAACGGAGTGGTAGGTTGCGCCACCAAGCTCTTGTTATTATTTTGCCTAATGTCATACCTTTGTTTTTGAGAAAACACAAATACAAAGAATTCCAAGCATCAAACTTTTTGAACAATTACTGGGAACTCTGTTTCTGTACGTCTCCTTTGTTTGTGGTTTCCCTACTTTTCTTCCACCAAACCTCCAACCGCCTCTTACGAATCTCTATAACAGACATGTTTACTTTCCCCCTGCTATACCTGAACCCAAGGGCTTCCAGGAGGTCAGAGGAGCCTAGACTGGCAGCTTGGTAGATTTCGTCACATTCTAATAAAACATGTTCCATCGTTTCCCTACCTTTACCGCAGCAAGCACATGCGTCTTCGTCCTTGGTGTACTTCGCGTTACAACTACGCGTTCTAAGGCATGCTGATCTCGCTTCGAAAAGTAAGCAGCTTCCCTTTGAGTTATCATGAATTGTTTCTTTCCTGATTTGTTTTTTTTTCTTTCCTTCGAGGTAGTTAGTCAAAGCAGGTTTCTTTTCCATTGCCGCCATCCATGACATTGCCTCAGCCTCTCACTTTGCGTTTGACATTCTTCGTTGCCGTATTGCTGACCATACCGGTCACATACTGGCTCGTAAGCTTCCTAGTTCTTTCCCTCCCATATGAGTCAATGTTTTGCCTGTACAAATACCTGAACACTCTTGCACCCCATCTACTTTCTTCCATATTCTTCAGTCGTTCTTCAAAATCAATTTTACTCTGAGCGTCCCTTACTTCAAAATTTGTCCAGGCCATATCACACTGCACAGCTTCATTAGTAGTCTTCTCGTGAGCGCCCAATCCGGGGCATCCCACTGACCTTTGGTTGCCATCGAGTCCTGAGTGAACCCCTGAATTCAAGCAAACAACCGCATTTCCAAATGTAAGCCCTGGAACCATTACACCTTTCCACATACCCCGGAGCACCTCGTACGTATTGTATCCCCATAGCGCTCTGTGCTTCATTATGGCCGCATTTCTCTTCCCTTTTGATATTATTGTATTTTTCCTGTCTCCTGATATTTATCGTCTTCGTTTATCCATACACCAAGGTATTTGTATTCTTTTACCCGAGGTATTTCCTGGCCCTGCATCAACACCGTTTCACCACCCTGTATCAACCCTGTATCAACACCATAAAACCTGATTTTTAAAGCTAAATTGTAATCCTAAATTCTCACATTCTTCTGCACAGATATCAGCCAGACGTTGCATATCACTTTGTTAGCAAACAACACAATGTCGTCCGCATAAAATAAACCTGGAAGCTGCGGCTCAACTATTGTGCCGGCTTGTTTGTAAGAGAGGTTAAACCCGATATTGATTCCTGTAACGAATGTGATAGCCGCCATCTAGAAGCGGTGAAGCGAAGCACTGCATTGTGACACTAACGAGCGCCGACAGGGAGCACTTCGGTAGCCACAGCACAGCAGAGGGTCCAACGCGGTGTAGCCATAGAATAAAGAACCAAGTCTAAACGGCTTCGTGACTTCGTAAACTCGTCATTTTCAACGAAGTACTGTGTAATAAATAAACATTATTAAAAGTGTCCGACAGCAGGATTCGAACCCACGACTTCTAGTACAGAGGCCTGACCACGACTTACTGAAATACTGACCTGCTCAGCTGGCGGCTCTCTATGGAGTCGCCTGCGCCGGGTCTCGTTCCAGACTCCGCCGCTAAGGGGGCGTTCGAGTTACCCCTCCGGAGCGCCGGCGAATGCATGGTTACGGTAGATCGTTGAGTGCTTCATCGAGCACATGGTGCTTATATGTAGGCGTATTTTGACTTATTCTAATGATTGTGATACCGAAAATGCTCATTTCCACTTTAGTTAACTTTTGAAAGTTTACAAAACCAACAACTAGTAACAAAACATTTACAAAACCAGCAACTAGTAAACGTGGCTTCCTAAACTTTAAGCACCTTTCGGGAGGTAGGTTTCATTGCAATTACACTTTTGCGAGCTTCTTTTTCCGTCTTGTTGGCCGTATGGTTTGTGAAAAATGGCCTGCTGAATTTCTCGAGGACGAGATTTGCAAACATCGTTGTGTGCTCTTCCGTAGAGCCTTCGTGTTTGAACAGCCTATTCTGCGTAGTTGCTGAGAGGATGAGAGGACAGTTGTCACAAATAGTGACATTGGTTTCTTTTGGTGAATTGACAGTGGGGCAAAAGCTTCAGCGGCTTCTTCAAGCGCGCATATAAATGAGAGGGATTCCTGTCGCGGGTACGAGAGTCCACCTCTGTCCACGTTAAAGATCCCTGCAGTCGCTGGACTAAAAGAGCGTGGGACCAGCACGTACTGCTGGCATGTCAGGTAGTCTTCTGTGGCTTTTACTAAGAAGCCGGCGATTAGGCTCAGCGTGCTAGTCTTGATACCTGGAAGCGGGGGACCTGGAAAAAAATAAGAGCAGGGAAAGGTTGCATATCGGTATGAACTGTCAATAAAGGGCATGTTGCGCGCGTCCCAGCCAACATTTGAATTTTAAAAGCCAATAATGAAACATAGTATAATATATGTTTCCTCGCCTGTCGCAATGTATGCATTCTTGTCGAGCTCGCATTACTTGCATCTTGTCGCTTACTGCATAAAATATTTGCTAATACGATCTTACGACCCAGCTAGTGAGCACGTGCAGGGAGTGGCTCTACGAACGACGCCGCATATACGTGTCTAACGCGCGTGCCCGGACCACAGCTAGTACAGGAACGCTTTTGTGCAGTTTCCCGTCAGGATGCGGCCGGGCATTGCGCTTTGCCGAAGTTATTTTATCATAATATCCCTTCAAAGGACATTGCATGGTCAGACAAGAACGCTTGAGCTGCCGCGCGCCGCTTGATTAAGGCCCGTAGTTCAAAAGACCTACATAGCACACAACGGTTTGCAGGTATACAGCCTCCCGCATTTTAACTATATCGCGCGAGCGTCCATCACGCGTCATTGTAACGCATTTAAGCGGCAATAATCAGCGAGACCAGTAGAAGTACTCGTACTCTCAAGCGCACTAAGCACTTTCCTGTGAAAGAGTCGTCTAATGCGATGTTCCCTTCAGGACGACGCACGACCAAATTATAGTGTTATCGCGCGATATAGTTGAAATGCGGGAGGCTGTACGTTTACGACACGCACCGGCTGCACTCTGTAGAGCTGCAAGGAGAGGACGCATGGCGATTTGGATGTCCTCAACACAAGCCTTTACGTGCTCTGTGCTCGCTGTTGCCACTTACAATTGAAGGCTGTTATATGATGTGCTTGGGCCTATTGTGGCGACGGTTGCCGAAGTTCCTTCTTCAACCTGATAGTGTGATAAAGGCATGATTTCTTCACGTTGTGGCAGCGTTCCTAGCCGTCTTATTTGCTGTTCTGGCTGCATTTATAGTGAACTTGTTGACGGCAAGGAAGGTGGAGTGGTCCCTTGCGTTTGTGCTGTCTGTAAGCTCAGTGGAAGATGGCAGGAGCCAAGAAGGCCTACAGTTCGTTCTGTGCTACCGCTTGCAGATGAATGAATGATGCCCATTGCTGGCACTTTCTGCAGTGATGACAGCGCTGCGCGAGCATCCGTTTGATCATTCGATCCATTTAGCTGGCGGACAGTGGAGAAGAGGGCTTCTACAGGATCGCTCGTGAACTTCGCTGTGAACCCGAACGAAGAAGGACCTTTTTCGACTGCACAGTTGACCCTTTCGTTATTTGGAATGCTTCATACGTTTCCAGTGAAATGAAAGCAAGCTTGCGAGGCGCTGCTTCTTTCCATGCCGCAACAAACGGCAGAAACTCGTTCTCCAGCCAGGATACTCTGAAATAATGAAGGTTAACGATATATAAAATGACATTGTTTCCAAAAATAATCTTTTAGCTACCTGTTGTCATCACAGGAGCTGAATGGCATCTGATCAGGGGCTCTGCTGATAACAAAAAGTGGCGCTCCTTATATTATGGATCGTGAACCATTTGTGTATCATTTCCATGAAACGGGTCGTCGGCAGACTTTCCTCGAACCCTAAAACGCCGAATCTCCAGATAACGCGGTGTAGCTGTGACCTGAAGAAAAAAATAAAAGGGCCAGCGTGGCTTCCGTTAACGTACGTTTTACGTCTACAAAATACTGACTTTATGATATCTCGCTAGTTCAATCATTCTTAGGGTTCTGTGATGCATTAATACAGACCTCTGGCGAAAACACGTCGGGAGCTCTCCTGACGTTCGTAGGAAACACGTGTTTCTTTGTGAGGTGCCGGACTAGCTTGAATGCGTTTTGTCTTTCGATAATGTCAACCAACATCCTCAAATACTTGGGGATATAATATTCCCCTCCATTGCAAAAGAAACGGTTTGGTGCCATGAGCTGATTACGCAGGTTTTTCAGTATGTGACAATTAACGATCAAAAGCCAGGAACAGCCTCCTGTTGCCGTTCATGGGGTGCCTGCAATGAGTGAAAAACCTGGCAACTGAATTAAAGGTGAATAAACGGAAACAAAGTTTCTTCGAAAGCGCATTCTCAGCTTGAACTTATGTGTATGAGAAAGCTACCTTCCGGAATTACCGACTTAGCATGTGTAGCTTACCTTCAACAGATTTAAAAGAACGAGAGGACACTTACGGCACCACTGGTTGTATTGCCCGCTGCTCAGTATTGAGAACATTCTGCAGTTGGAAGAGTGGTTATCTGCTACAAGTCTGACGACCTCAAAGCCAGCATCTTCAACGGACCTAATAACACGCATTGTCAACTGATGAAGCTGTTCTCCTGTGGTCGACCTCGTGAAGTAATAGCCAACTGGAATGCTAAAGATTGCGTGAGTACATAATTTTAAGCACTTAAAATACGATCATGAAGACAAACTCCGCAGTTTTCTCACAATCGAGCTACGAGAGAAATCTATGGTGGAAGATCTTACGTGTGGTGGGTGGGCAGCCCAACGAACACGAAGGCGAGTAGATGGGTGGCGAGTTCATTTTATATTCCCAACGCCTTTTCCACAAGACCGTGCACGCGGTCGGCCTTTTTTCATATGTTGCGGCTTGTTTGATGGACATCCCGTCAACAACAAGAGACCCCTTTTTTCCCTAAAAATGAAATACAGCCACGGCAAAGGCTGTAGCGATACTGCAGCATTCTGGCAGGGTATAGCCAGAAATTTTACGTACGCGATCAGTCGAGGAGGTTGACTCTTGATGTAGCCGTTGTTTCATCAGCGAGTAAATGACCTCCCCGCTGCAAGCTCCTGTTTAATGTCGATCGGCCGGGGAATGTCAGGCATCCAGACTCGCCAGTATCTCGTAGCCACAAGGAGACTTTGCGTGCCATAACGCAGCTTGTCGTATTGTGGCCTCAGACCACCTGTGGTGCTTTTTGTCTAGACATGAAAGTTGTTCGCTGAGAAAAAAAGTGCCTTGGTGTCATTTTCTTTCAGCTTGTCCTAGAAACAGGAATAATGAATACCAACGGTCTCACAGAAATTGCATGCAGCGCGCGTATCGTCCACACATTGACAAATTCGTTCACACATTGCCAAGTATACCTGAAGTACTGCAGCGTTGGCCATTTCGGAAAGTAACTTTACCTCCGCAACATCATGGTTTAGCTGAGCAACCTGCACTCTTAAAGGTGCATTCTTCTTTGTCAGTCTTTGGCATTTCCGCCGCAATGTTTTTGTCGAAGTCACCATGAGGCGCAGCTTTCTTATCGTTATATTTGTTTGTGCCGTCAGAGAGCGTCGCACGTTCCTTTGCGTGTCGTCAGGTGAGGTCGCAGAAAGTTCTGAACATTCTGATTGTGACGGAAGGGGCAAAGCCTCTGGAGATTGTGCCGGAATGGTGTTTTCAG
The DNA here is from genome assembly GCF_013339745.2 of Dermacentor silvarum. Classification (NCBI taxonomy): domain Eukaryota; kingdom Metazoa; phylum Arthropoda; class Arachnida; order Ixodida; family Ixodidae; genus Dermacentor; species Dermacentor silvarum. The sequence goes on along the minus strand of NW_023606772.1, from coordinate 164,157 downwards.
ACGATGGGCCGTCGCTTGGTAACAGGCTCTGTTCCAACGGTACTGCAGCCGAGGGCACTTTCTTCCTGCAGAAATATTATAACCATGTTGTACTTCCTTCCACTGCCTTTTATTAACTGAGTCCGTTGGTTAGACGTCATGGGGCATAAAGCTCTCTATGTTTTGAACTGCCTCACCTTTTTTTTCTTTTGGCTTTAGTTCTGCATGCTCCTGAGCATTTGCGCGTTTCAAAGTGCGGCGCGCTTTTGGTTTCAAAGTGCGGCACGCTTTTGGTACGGCAGACACCATGTAGCTCGGATACAACGGAAATACTGGAGGCACTCCATCAGACTTCAGTTTCTTTATCCGCCGTCCCGGAGGGAAATCATCTGCAGTGAAATGAAGACTGCACACCTTGGATCTGTCCTTTGGGAGCCAAAATTCATTGTCGGGGCCTTCAAAGAGACAAAGAAAGGCACATGAAAGAAATAACGTTAATTCAACAGACATTTGTAACCTTTTCTGTGGTACAGCTTATTACGTGGGAATTAGTTATAGTAGTATTTCATGCAACTCTTGCCTGGCATATGGACGTATTGCAATGTGAGACCGTGGTCGCCAAAGAAGGTCATACAGTAAAGTTAAATGTGCGAGTCCCTCTGGTTAATCACACCACACGTGCAATTTTATACTTTACATGCAGTTACATTTTCTGAGTGCCAAATAACGCTAGAGCAAACTCACCTTTTCTTCCACCTTTTCTTCCACCAGCCCCTTCCACCTTGCTCCTGGGACGGCGCCTACGGACAATACTAGACCTGGTGCGACCATCAGTCGAGAACAAAGTGTCACAGCGCCAATTTCGTCAGACAAGGCGTCACCCGTGTCGTGAGAAAATGTTTGGTGTTGGTGATGACGTTCGGGTGCGCAACTTTCGACCTGGACCAACGTGGCTCTGTGCAACAGTTCTCGCCCGTACGAGACCTGTGTCATACCGTTTAATTGTAGTGACTCCACGTGCTGTTTCCAGTGGATGCGTCACCAAAACCACATCCGCAAGGGTAACACCGACACTACAGAGTTCGAGCTACCCTTCGTGAGAAGCCATCAAGAACCACCTCCGGTACAGGTCCCAGCTGCCGACTCTTCAAGCGATAACACCACGGCGATCATTCAGTGTGAACCGGTGGAGCCGTCAAACTCTGCTAACGAACATCGTTACCCACAGAGAGAGCGCCGCCCACCTGATCGCTGTGTGCCATGAACTGTTGCGGTTATATACCCTTGCCACACGGCACGTGTAATGTCATTCGCAGCGAATGAGATTAAGTGTTAATGCCATTTTATTGCTTCTACACAGATATAGTGAATGACATTCACAGCTAGCTAATGGCATTCGTCCATTTAATGAGTTTCCCGAACTCATTCACGCGTGACTTGTGTAATCTCGACGATAGGGGCTTTCCAAAAAATAACAAATTCGATAAGTTAGAACGAAGTGTAATATATTTTTCAAATAACCGTCCAATGTTTCACATTGTATTGTTAACAGTATAGTGAAAATATGTAAACAAGAAGCCCGATTTGTAAGGTCTCGTTATCATAGCAGCCTGCCGATAAAGATTACCATGAATTGCGAATGCCATTTTGTTTACCCGTGTAGACTGGGAACGCAAGACCACAATGACATTCGGTATGAATGTCATTTACTGCAAATGACATTACATGTGCCGTGTGACAGGGGTAATACTCGTGTTCCAAAATAAGTGGGGGGAATGTCGCATATCTGTACACGTGTACGTGCGTGATGGCGTTCCCTTGCTGTCACGCGGCCCATATCGCGATCACATCACCCTCGCCCACTATGTGTATATAATCGCTGGCTTCAAGGTTGGGTGTGCATTTTGTCCTTGTATTCCTTGGCTGTCATTCTGCCACTTTATGTTGCCGTCATGCAATAAAGCATGTTTCAAGTACAGTCTGCCTCTTCGTTCACGGAAGCCCCCGAACACGACAGCGGCATCGATCCGCGGCAAAGGGTAGACGTCCTTGCGCGTTACCTTGTTTAAGTGGCGGTAGTCGACGCAGAAGCGCCCGCTGCCAGCTTTCTTCTTGACTAGGACGACCGGTGATACCCATGGACTGCATGAAGGTTCAATGACGTCCTTGGTAAGCATCTTGTCGACTTCACGCTGTATCACTTCTCGCTCGGCATGGGACACGTGATAAGGACGTCGTCTGATTGGGCTGGCGTCCCCAGTATTGATCTTATGAGTGACCACGGATGTCTGTCCCAAAGGACGGTCATTGAAGTTAAAGATGTCGCGGTAGGACTTGAATATGCGCCGCATATCGGCTGTCTATGCAGGAAGGAGGTCAGACGCTATCATCTTGTCAATATCACCGTTTACAAGATTGTGCGAGGTACAGGAAGGGGCAGAGGACAAAGAAGCGTCGGTGGCGAATGCAGAACGGCACACTCATCGATAGAAGGAATGTGGGCTCGAGTCATGCCGCCTGGGATGAGTTGCGTGCACCAGCTAAAGTTCAATATGGGTAGAGACGTGCGATTATCCGTAACTCTAATAAGGGTGAGAGGAAGAGCGACGTTTTTTTGGCGAATAAGACGTAAACGATCGGGGTCAAGATGTAATCGCCATCGAGAATGGGACAAAAAGGCCGCAAGCTCACACATATAACGGCTTGAGGAGGTAGACGAACGTAATCCACTGAGCGCAAGCGCGGTTGGCATGTAGTAGGAGCGTCATGGTAGCACGGTAAGTCTAGCTGAAGCAAGCCGTTTCCACAGTCAATAAGGTCAGAATGGGCAGACAGAAAATCCACACCGAGGATGAGGTCATGTGAGCATTTCTCGAGCACGGCAAGTAGTACGCTTGTGGATCGGTCAGCAACACTTATTCGCGCGGAGCACATATCCCTAGCATGGGAAACGTTCCGCCATCGGCGACACGAATGAACGGTACTGTGGGTGGTGTTAGGACCTTCTTAAGGCGGCGACGAAGCTCCCGAATTCATCACTGATATCTGAGCCCCGGTATCCACTAGAGCGACATGTGCGTCATCCAGTTTAACGTCTATCAGGTTCCGTCTGGTCTGCAGTGTGGTCAGCGGATTTGGCAGGTGGGTCGTCGATGCAGCATCACCTCTGGGAGCTGCATAGTCTAGTTTTCCCGTGGGAGTCGTTCAATCGGCGACGTAGGCCGGCGGAATTGGGACGAGCGAGATGATTGGCGACGCGACAACGGCGAACGGGACTGGTGACCACGTGCGGATGCCGAACGACGATACGGCATGGAGGAAGCGTCGTCAGCGGTGGTTTGGGGATGCTCGTGGTAGGGCTAAAATCGGCCATGATCCTTGTCGGGGCGACGGTTGTTTCTATAGGGAGCGTGATACCAATACCACCGGTTGTTACAATGGCGGGCCATGTGTACAATACGATGGCAGTTAAAGCAAATGGGACAGTCATCAGCAGTTCTCCACTCGGCTGGGTTGCGAGTACGGAACGGCAAACTTTGACCTTGGGCGTGCGAAAGTGAGGGACGGCGGTCGATCGGCTGGGAAGGAGATGCGGCGCACACAGAGTCCAGGCCACCATTGGAGAGCTCCCGATGAATGATAGCTTGGACTAGTGGCACCATCTGGGAGCTACGGTCACAGGTACGGCCGCATGTAGAAGCAGGAGGCACAGCTTCAAGTTCACGTCGGATGATCTTCTTCACGTGTTCCACGGTGAGCACCGCCGATGGCTCAGGTACGTCTTCGCAGGACCACGTTGCTGCCGTGTTCGGAAGTCGAGCGAAATTATGGGCAATGCGTCGACTTTTGGTGGCCTCAAAGCGCTTGCACTCTTGGATGATGGCATCATTGGTGTCGCAGTATTTGCAGATTAGTAGGTTGAAGGTATCATCTGCTATGCCTTATACGTGGCCTACTTTCTCAGACTCCGTCATGCCGTCGTAGGCTTTGCGGCAAAGGGCAAGCACGTCCTGTATATAAGTCAGGTATGACTCTTTCGCTGTCTGCGCACGAGGTGCCAGCTCCTTCTTTGCTGCTGCCTTTCTACCTGCGGACTTGCCGAACAGGGAACGCATCTTTTTCGTGCATGCATCCCAGCTCCCAATTTCGTCTTCATTATTCTCAAACCACACCTTCGCGGTTTCTTTGAGGTAAATATGTTTGCCAACATGATCGTCTCATCCCAGTGATTATACTTACTTGCATGCTCGTACAGGGGTGGCCAGTCCTCGATGTCGACCTTTTCAGTACCGCAGATTGTGCCTGGGTCTTTTAGCTGAGCGAGGACGACCGTTGTCATTGCAGCCGCCTCGGTGGGCGCAGACACCTCTCCCGCCATGGTGGATAAAGCCAAGCGTCGGCCGCTGCGGAGTTTCGTTGTATACGTGTGGGTACCCCGCACCTCCCACCAAAATGCCACGGGCATGAGAGTAATAAAAAGGGATAGTTACAAGATATATACGAGCGCTAGTCAGATCGTCGTCTTCACCGTCTTTCTGGCGCATTCTTCCATGCACGGCATAGCGCATAGCCATATAAAGGCTGTTTGTTTCTTATGACCCATGCGGCACCTGCCATATATATATATATATATATATATATATATCTTTCCATGGAATCAGTATGCGCAGGCTCCTCATAAAATGTGCATGATAGAAGACGCTGATCATTTTTCTTTCTTCTTATTCATTCTTATTCAAAATTACGAGGCAACAGAAAAACCAAGTGGAAGCAACTTGCAAACTAACAGAAAGGAAGTCCATCGATGTAGAGTACACATACCCTGTGGCAATATTCATAGGTGCGTTTAAACGAGCTTAGCAAGCTTTCTTAAATTGCGCGACTTGCTGCTATTCGATCGTTTTTGCTTGGCATACTGTCTCATCCTCATGGAGACATAGTAGTGCAAAACATGTGCAACCACGTCGACCTTTTGCAGAGGACATGGAAATGAAAAGTTGTGCTGCTCCAGCAATTCATCTATCGTAAGGCAGTATGCAGAACGTTTAGCAGCCTTCTCCTGAAAGACACTCTCCGTTGATTCCAGCATCCGAAAGATGTGAATAGCAGGATGAACCAGCTTGCCTTTAGCATCCAAGTTAACAAGGGAAGCTTCAGGGTGGTCTTACTTTACAAGTGAGACGGCCAGTTCACGGGTGCATTGTTCGTATGGTGTGTTCTTCGAGAGCTTGGGGCATATTTAGCCTGTTATGTAATACACTATACAGTTGATCATCTACGCCCTTGTCAAGTTTTTTCCTGAGCTTTTCGAGCTTTGACTCTCCGTAATTGGATCAGAAGGCTATTGTGAGATTCGATAGCGTGAGGAGACGACTGTCGCAACCATCTGCAATGATGCAGTTGCCAAACTTTGGGGGCTTTACCAGGCTGTAAAAAGACAGCATGTTATACAACTGGAGAAAATTTGGCATAGAAAGACGCGCGTTCTGACCCCCGGCTTGGCGAATAGTCCCAAAAAAGGGTTCCGAAACGTCCTGGTTGAAGCGAGATGTCAGCACATGATGTCGCAGGCTTTCAGTAAGAATGTTGTTAACTTTATTGTTGAGATAAGAGTCACTCTAAGTCCCTTAGCAGTTGACTCAGTTAAAAAGCATTCTTTCGGGATTCTTCCTGCAGCCACTTTTGTTTCCCAAGAATCGAGCCATGTCGAGAAAAAGAGACTTCAAAGTCCTTGCTGTCTCGCCATAGGCCTTGTGCGGGAAACGCCGGTTTAATGCGTCAAACAGATCATTGAACCTCACGGTAAACTTGACTGTTCCTTGGGTATTTTCCGGTCCAAAAACACCTCGTTTACAGTAGTACTGTAAGCCATCAGTCACACTTCTGCTGAAGATCCGTGTCGCCAGTTTCACCCTCATTTTTTCGGTATTTGTAGGGTTCGGGTGGGCAGATGACAACTTTAGGCCTACGCGCAAGCACCCTGGATTGCTGGTGTCTGCAATTAGTAATTTATCATAGTGGGCCCAGAAAATGCGATCTTCAGCAGTTTGAAGAATTTTTTTTACGTGTGTAAACGTGTGTAACGCATTAGATCAAGCGTGGGGCATCTTGAGATAATCATCAAGAGGATGGATAAAATAATTAATGGGATTTTCCAACTTGCCGCTCACTGAGTACTCTTTCCACGTCCTGCGGTTAGTAGCAGCGCCGCCGCAGACCAAAGCACCAACGAATGCTCCTGCCCGCTCTAACGGCATTACTGCTTTCATGACCAGACGAGTGAGGTCAACGATCTTTTTGTTGGGCCTTTGCTGGTGAAAACGGCGACCGGCTAAGAGTGTGCCGCCCCAAAAGAGCGGAACATAAAAACAAGTCCGTGGTCGGCTAGTTGTTCTTTGCATGGCAAAGATTCGCCGAAGTGAACCCAGAGTACGTCATTGTTTTTGAATGAACAGTCATCTCTTGCCGTACCTGAGTTTCGTCGAAAACAAGAATACCATGACGCTGGTATGAATCTTTTGAGGCCATCTTTTTGAAATGCAGCGAAGAATCTCTTGTCAAATCCGCAATCGACTTGAATCAAGCTCATGTACTTCCTGGTTGTAGAAACGCTTGGAAGGGGAAGCATTTCGTTCTCTGGCAAGAACTTCTAGGTGGCCGCACTGCGTATGTGGAGAAGCAGGCACATCATAAGCCATGATTCAGTGCACCGCCATTGCTTTTAGTGGTGGCTCTGGCCGCTGACAAGCACTCTTCTACGAGCACTCGCTGAGCTGGTGATAAGTCAAGTTTGTTAAGCTTTTCTTCCACTGTTGCTTCAGACATTGCACGTCCCTGCCTTTCCTCTCTCGCTTGCTCTCTCTCTCGCGCTCACTTTATTCCGTTCTTTCATTAATTCCTCTTTCAGTCTTTTTGTTCGATTGATCAGTCGGCTCTTTATTTTCGCCACCGCATATCTTGCCCTCCTTAAGGCTGCCATTTGCCGAGAGCTAGATGGTATACGAAATCGCTGGTACGGCCTACGCTCTTGTTTCTTCCGAAGAAGTCTCTTGTGGTGAATATGAAGTGTATCCGATAACCTCTTGCAGCGGCTGCAAGTTTCCTCACTGGATTCTATCAACATGGAACATTCTCTGTGCCACCAGGGGCCGGATACATCGACGTAGGCGTTCTTTGGGTGTACCTTGGGGAAACGACGTCTGTCAGGGCCAGCTTTCCAGACGCTGACTTTGTCGACTCGGCGCAAGGCACTGCTTCGATCTTTAAAAATTTGGTGCAGCTAAAATGAAGCACCCCGTATACTTTTGCCTGCGGTTCTTGTAGTTCACTGCCTTCAGGTTTGGTTTGGGCTTGCCGTCAGCTCGAGTGTTTTGTGTTGGCTGCGCCATTCTGGTTCTAGCCGTCTTCTATTGGCACATCAGTTGCTAGCTCCAGTAACTCGTGATTCACTACATTTTGCTTTCTGTTTCCACCTTTTCGCTTGTGCTTTCTGCCTATCGATCCTTCTTTCGGAAGTGCTTCGCAAGCGTCAGTTATCACGGAACACAGTTCTTTGAAAGTGATGTGTGAAGTAGCCGGAAAATTAGTCAGCACAGCATCTCTATCTAGAGAAGCTATTCGGGTCGTGCTGGCTAAAACAACTCCGTTGTGCACTGCCGTCCATGTTTTTGACACGTACAGATGGGTCCATTATTAGAGGGAACACCGGAGCGCGCGGTGTCCGCTCGGCGCCACCACCGGCCGGTGGCTGCAACCATTTTCGCGCAGGCGCAGTGAGCGCTGTGGGCGGTCCTCTTTTGTCGTCTGCTGCCGCGCTTCGGATAGTAGAGAAGCAAGCCGAAAGCGCCTTTTTAATGTTGGCCGGTGAGTGCACGTCCACACACTGATAGCCAGCCATTGCAAAGCTGAAGGAAAATTAGACGGGAAAAAATATTAACAAGCAGGTATTTTTGCCGTTTCAGCTTACAAGAAAACATGAAAATTTTTTACGGATGTCTCTTTGTGGCACAGCTTTATTAGAGAATACTTCTCCGTGTGTAGTGCCCATCTCATTTGTGCTACTACATATTCGAGTCGCTACAGTGTGTAGGCTGCACAAAGAATCTACAATTAAGCGCCTTTAACGAGCATATTAAATTATAAAGAGCTATCACATGAGTTTTGTTGAATCATGGGAATCGACGTGCACAGCGAACATTTTTTGAGGCGGACAAATCATTATGAAACGAGAATGCGAACAAAACACGGTTCGATCATTGCTGCTGATGACCCGTACAAAAATGACTGTTGGTTTACCATTGACGTATTGTTGGTTAATTGTTGAATCAACTGACTTTCAACAAAATTTTAAAAGTATATTTGAGTTCGCTCAACAATTTCACAATGATATTACGATTGAGAGATTCTCAATAGATAATTTATTGTGTGTTTGTGTTTAGATTGTCGTAGTTGTTTTTGTTGTGTAGCAGTTGAGTCCCGCATATAATAATTAGGACTCGCATATGAAGGCGACATTTGAAAACTTTATTAATAAGCATTCTTTGCCTCATTCTTGTCACCTTGCGGTAGCTAGGTAGGTTCTTGTTTGGGCTCGCTTTCGTAAAAAGAAAACAATGTGTGATCGACTTTGGCATCGAACGTTGACCGTCGAACACCGCAGCCCGGCGCTCTAACCTTTAGGCCACGAGCGCACGCATACGTGCGCTCGTGGCCTAACCAGTCAGCTCTTTGAATGCTCGGCGCGCGCGCCCCATGTCACTTCCTCGTCTTCTTGCGACAGCTCGCGCTTTGAGGCGCCGTGCTAGACTGTACTATGTTCGGGAACAGCCCACTTTCGGAGCTGTTTACGCTACGTAAAAACTGCGACGTTGAACCAGCTTCATGATCGCCCACGAGTGACTTGTTCGCCGGCGTACAAATGCCATCGTCATTTTAACATACAACATATGGCATATCCATAGGTGCGATCCAAAATGCGCACGTTTTAGGGAGCAAAAGAATGTGAAATTCACTTGCAAACACGATGACTGCGTGCATGTGGAGTTCCCCAAAAGTAGACACGGTGGCAGCGCGGATGGTGGCGATAAGGCAGGCACCGACAAGCGACGACGCAACCTTTAAGCATCGGACGCGCTGTGCGAACCGTGGGATGCAAGCGCGCACAGGCTGTAAACGTACACTTCAGAGGTCTTCGAATTTCCTGTGCCACACCCTCTGTCTCGAAAGCATAATACTTTTTTATCCAACGGCCGTGGTACTAGAGGTCAAACAACGAACGCGCTTTGAGATCACAGCGCGTTGAAAGAGTTTCGGTTTCAGCAACAGCCGCAACATTACGACAGCTAATCGCTGTCTCAGCGGCTGCTCCCGACACTCGTCTTGCAGAAGCATGCCATAAAATTCTTGCCATGGAAGTCTCCCAATCCTGCAGCTCTCCTATGTTCAGTGAAACAACGAAGGTCAATGAGAAATGAAAAAAAAAAATGAAACAGCAGTTACGCGCCCATATTATACCTTACTTCTCACCTCGTCATCTGCAAAGATGCTGCAAATTATTTAAAAAAGGTATTGTTTGTAAAAATAGCGAAATTAGTAATAACTCTTACTCATAGGTGACGCAATGAACGCCAAACCAGTGTTTGAGTGTGTGCGCGCGTGCGTGACCTTGTTTTGAGCAGTCTTTTGCAACAGTACCCATAGTGTGCCGTAAGTTTCGTAGTGGCAATTTTGTTAATCGTACGCATTATTTATTGTTTACGCGACAAATTAGGTTGTCCTTCAAAACTTATGTTTCGTATGAACAAAAATTATCGATAATTTATTTTTAGTAGCAAAGGTTTGGCCGGCACTGCTGCGACCGGGTCGCAGCCATGTAGGAAGAAAAATATAGGAGGGAGCATTACGTAACGCAGCCAGTCTTCGCAAGCGAACGCTTCGTGTAGCCAGCAGTGGTGGCCCAACCTCTTGCGTCGAGATCACGGAGAATCGATATTTGCCGAGACGTTTGGTTACCGGTAGTTTTTATTCGGTGCGCGCTCAGCCGGCAGCTGCTCACATGCAGGAAGGAAAACGATTTTTCCTTCCTGTTGGTGTTTATTTCAAGAGTTTCGAATGGGTAATTAGTTTACTGCAACCTACACGGCAGATAACCCTACGAACCTTCATACTTCGTGTAGCTGTTTAACGCTTTGCCGTCGCTATAAAATTCCTCGCCTTTCATGTGAAACTGCCAATTTAACATTGTTTTACAGCGATTGATATATTCTAACCTTTTTTGAAAGATGTCAAAGTAAAACTGGATGTTCCTCCTGTGCTTCTTTTTTACTATTAAGCTCACATTGAAGGCTTCGTCGACCTCGAGGATCATACACCTGCTGACCAGAAGAATGTGCTGGCAGACCATGGCATGGTTGTGCTGTTTCAGCCATTTACTGGTAAGCTGATATCTTTTTTTGCTTCTCAGCCATCAAATACGCAAGGCGTGTGCTCTTAGAAAATACTTATACCTTTATGCAGGAAACTGGACAAGAATTCTTGGCGTTTTTGCCTCCAAGGGCAACGTGAAATCCGTGACACTGGCGAAAACCATTGTGGAAACGGCCGTCCTTGCTGAAAAAGCTGGCCTCTTTGTAGACTGCATAACATGCGACGGCGCCAGCTGGAATAGGAGCATGTGGCGGCTGTTGGGAATACAGGGTGAGATTTTATTTGAGTGTAATATGCCAAGTTGTTCTTACAACGTGGTGCCACTGCAGCACACGGTTTGCAATTTTTACAGGTTGTGATAAAGTAATGACCAGCCGTGGTGGCGCAGTGGCTTTTGTGTTGCGCTGCTAAGCCCGAGAGCGCGGGATCAAATCCCTGCCACGGCCACCGCATTTCGATGGAGGCGAAATACAAAAACGCCCGTGTACCGAGCATTGGGAGCCCGTTAAAACAACCCAGGTGTTCTAAATAATTCGTAGTCCCGTCCCCCACTACCGCGTGCTTCATAATCAGGTTGTGGTTACGGTACGTAAAACCCCACAATTTAAGTTTTAAGATAAAGTAATGATTGTTACTTCTCGGCATGTTTTTTTTTTTTTTACAAGGTTCTGCAAGCCACGTTCGGAGCAGCACCAAGCACACAGTCGATCCGAAGAGGCAGCTGTTTGTGTCGGATTTTCCACACTTAATGAGAAACGTGAGCAATGGATTTGTTGCAAAAGGGTACCTGACACCAGCTTGACATGTCCACAGTGGTATTGTTCAAGTAGCTAATGAAGTAGATCGGAAAGTGTTACAATAAAGGTGGTGCGGAGCATTACAAATTCCCACATTAAGCCGAACTGTCTCGAAAAAATTAAGGTGGACATCGCATTTCAGCTCTTCGGCGATCAGGTCATCAAAGGGCTTTTTGTGTACAGGGAGCGCATTGAGTCTTCGTATAGGACTGCGCACCGATTGAAGATTTTGTGAAAGAAATGAATCGCCTGATTCGTGTCATGACATCACGGACAAGCAAAAAGGCGCTCAAGCCTGGCAGTCCAAACATGCACTTCTTGAAAGGGTTTCCTGAGTATTTGCAAGAGTAGGAGCAGCATGCAAAACCATCTGGTGGTGGTTTTTTTTTTTTTTTTTTTACACAAAGCACAGCTTCTGGACTAAGGGTTACCATCAAGAGTACCCTTGATCTGTTGTCCTACCTGATATCTACCGTGGGCTTCAAATATCTTTTAACGTCCCGCTTAAGCCAGGATAAGCTAGGAAACCTTTTTGGAATAATTAGACAATCACCAGGGTGCAACGATCACCCAACAGTTTCGCAGTTTCTCGTGACTGTCAATTTACTGGCATTTTATAATCTAGCCAAACCACCCAGCATTTTCTTCCACACAGCAGATTGATAGAGAACTCACCGCTTTTCGGGAGAACTCCCCTTCTCTCCGACAACGGCTTGTGCCTCAACCATGCTCGCCTGAGCCCTTGTGGTGCGATGTCTCAGCAGACCTCTCCCCCCCCCCCCCCTTTGTTCCGGCTTCATTACGTCGCACCGTTTTCCCCTCTCTACACGACATTTGTCACCCAGGCACTCGGGCTACTCAGCGCCTTCTCACCGTGCTAGCCCGGAATTAACGGTGATGTGCGTGCTTGGACGCGCACGTGTCTACCCTGCCAGACGACAAAAGTCTTCCGTCGTACCAAGACGCCTCCCCAAGCCTTCCTTCCACCCGGCCGTCGTTTCGACTATGTTCACCTCGACATTGTGGGCCCTTTACGCGTGTCTCAAGGTTACCGTTATATACTCACCATGGTCGACCGTTTCACACGCTATAGCAGGAGGCTGTTTCCATTCATGACATCACTGCTGAGACGGTTTCCCACACTTTCATTTCTGCGTGGGTATCTCGCTTTGGTTGTCCAGGCACCGTGAAACAGACCGTGGACGCCAATTTAAGTCCTCCCTGTTTGCTTGCATTAATCGCATTCTCGGCGCCAAGCATTGCCGTACCACTGCGCATCACCCCTGTGCCAATGGCATGGTGGAACGCCTTCACCGACAACTGAAGACCGCCCTCACTACCCGCCTCAATTGTGCCACCTGGGTTGACGCCTTGCCCCTTGTGCTCCTGGGTTTGCGAGCCGTCCTCCGGGCAGACCTACAGTGCTCAGCAGAAGAGCTCGTGTATGGCAGTTCTCTGAGTCTCCCCGGAGACTTTTTTACATCGACGCAGCTATCAGCCCAGCCACAACAGTTCCTACAACGCCTCCTGGACTGTGTTAAAGATCTCCGACCCACTCCACCCCGTCCATCCCGCTGCAATACAATCTTCGTGTACCCCGACCTGGCCACTTCAACACACGTTTTCGTGCGCCGAGACGCTGTCCGACCACCGCTAACCCCAGCCTACGACGGACCATTCCTCGTCCTCCGCCGCACCCCGAAAACTGCCACCTTCCTACAGAACGGCCAGGAAGAGACTGTCATCTTGGACCGCCTCAAGCCGGCTTACGTGGAAACCGCGACAGAAAGCCTCGCACCGCCGCCCGACCTCGCGCTAGAGTGCCACAGTCGGCCCTCCGTCCGGTTTCGACTTCCAGTCGAGGCGGGGGGCCCTGTAACGCCCTCCTTTGGGCGGCGCGTAGAACCCGGATAGCGCACGCCCGCATGAGAAGAAAAAAATCACCGCATATCCACGAAGTGAATGATGATGAGTAGGCGAAGCAAAGGGCGATCATTCGGGTAACCGTGAATCACCCGTATATATATATATATATATATATATATATATATATATATATATGTGTGTGTGTGTGTGTGGTGTGTGTGTGTGTGATTGTGGTTTGTTGGCGCAAGGGCCAGATATGTGGCCAAAGAGCGCCAAGACGATCGTAATGGCTTGTTAATGGTACATAATAGTACCATTAACATCCGTTAATGGTACATAAATAGTACCAGATGTGGCATGGCTGTAAATGGGCCTAAAAACAGTCGCTGTAAAGTGCGTAAAATCTATACGTAATAAGATTATGGCAATGACTAATTATGTGTACTATGGGCATGAACAATGCATTGCGAAGGAATGGTACGACTTACAAAATATTAAACATTCAAGAATTGGCCAGAAGCACAAGTGCCTAAACAGAGCCCTTGAAACACAAGGGCCTGGAGGCATGTGCTATAAAAAACTATCACAGCAACATCCTCTAGAGGAGGATGCGCTACGAACTTATTGGGCTAATAACATGTAGCACAACATCTTTCAAGAATGCGAGGACTGCGTTGGTGTTAAAAAGCGGTTCTTTACCGAGAAACATAGCGGGATGAAGAGGAGACAATAGCGATATGCTAGCGGAAAATGTTTCTTTCTTTCTCTTTCGGCTTCCCGACCTCCAGGAGGACGTGGAGGACGGTGAGCCTCATGCCACATCTACCACAGGTTGGAGGATCATTACCATTCAATAGAAAATTGTGAGTACCATATGTGTGTCCTATTCTGAGACGACAGAATAGGACATCAGTTCGTCGTGTTTTAGTTGTACAAGGCCAGAAACCTAACTGTGGCTTAATCAAGTGGAGCTTATTATTTGTTTCGGCGTCCCACAAGCGTTGCCAGTGGCTTCGCAGTTTGTTTCGCAGGAAAGGCTTCAGATCTGTAGCAGGGGCAGCAGCGGGAAGACCAGTACCTTGCAATGCCATTGATTTGGCGATTTCGTCGGCAAGCTCATTACCCTCGATTCCTCTATGGCCGGGAACCCAGCATATTATTATATGTCTATGAAATAAGTAAATGTTGCACAACAGTGAGTAAAGCTCAATAAATACAGGATTTTTATGATTTTGTAAAGAAGTTAGTGCTTTTACAAGACTTAACGAGTCTGTGAATATTATTGCTTTTTGTAGTTTTAATTTCTTTATATGTTTCACCGCAGACAGTACTGCGTATGCTTCTGCTGTGAAGATACTTGTTAGAGGGTTCAATACGTCAGATTTAGAAAAACAGGGGCCAACAGCCGCGTACGATACGCCAGCATGGGACTTGAATGCGTCGGTGTAGAATTCCGGTCACGAGTACTTCGATTGAGGTTCGCGGAAAAGCATAGCAATTTCGAGCTCGGGAGCATACTTTGTGACCTCTACAAAGGATCAATCACATTCTATCACCTGCCACTCCCAGGGCGGTGACATCTTAGCTGAAGGCATTAGACGATGTTCTAGCAGTGGGACATCCATTTCTTCGCTAAGTTCTCTTACACGCAGTGAGAAAGATAGAGGGTCGATTATAGAAAAGCGTTGCACACTTCAAATCATTAACGGTTATAGAACAAGGATGTTCCCAATCAGAGTGCACTTTGAGAAAATAGGTGAAGCTGATGTATGTTCTCTGGAGATGGAGTGACCACTCGTTTGATTCTGCGTATAAACTTTCGATGGGGCTTGTTCTGAATGCGCCAGTGGCCAGGCGGATACCTAGATGGTGGACAGGATCTAGCATTTTTAGCGCGCTCGGGGCGGCAGAGTGATACACCACGGCGCCATAATCCAACGTGACCGAATGAGCTCTTGTAAGATTCATTAAACATTTTCGATCGCTGGCCCCAGGATGTGTAGATAAAATTTTCAGTAAGTTCATTGTTTTAGGCATTTCGCCTTGAGATGTTTTATGTGGTGGATGAATAAGTTTTAGAGTCAAGTATGATGCCTAAAACTTGTGTTCTTTGTTCATAGTATTTTTCCATAAATTCGATAATGGGATCTGCAACGAGACCTTTCTTCCTGGTGAAAAGACACAAGAACTTTTGTGGGGGTTTACTTTGAACCCGTTTTCGTCTGCCAACTTAGACACTTGTTCAACCCCTGCTGTACCTGTCTCTCGCACACTGCGAGGTTACAGGATTTGAAGCCTATTTGTATATCGTCCACATAGATGGAATAAAAAATAGCTGGTGGTAACGAAGCACGAAGCGTGTTCATTTTGACGATGAAGAGTGTGCAACTGAGCACGCTACCCTGGGGTACACCAGTTTCCTGTATAAATGTACG
Source organism: Dermacentor silvarum (assembly GCF_013339745.2). Taxonomy (NCBI): domain Eukaryota; kingdom Metazoa; phylum Arthropoda; class Arachnida; order Ixodida; family Ixodidae; genus Dermacentor; species Dermacentor silvarum. The sequence goes on along the minus strand of NW_023606772.1, from coordinate 148,655 downwards.
CGACAGTGCATTACCTATTTTAACCCGGAATGTACGATTGTGTAGGTAGCTTTCAATAATTATTAACATATTACCGCGGATGCCCATTGCCGACAGATCACGTGGGATTCCGTAACGCCAGGTCGTATCGTACGCCTTTTCCATATCGAGAACACGGATAAGACTTGTTTATGTATGAAGGCATCATCGAATGTTTGCTTCGATGCGCACGAGATGGTCGGCTGTAGACCGTCCTTCTCTGAAGCCGCACTGATACGGATCAAGAATTTTGTTTGACTCAAGGAAGTGTAAAAGGCGACGGTTTCCATTTTTTCAAAAAGTTTGCAAATACAACTTGTGAGGGCTATTGGGCGGTAACTTGTTACTAATGTGGGGTCTTTACATTGTTTCAAAATCGGAACGACAAGGGTTCATGTTATAGCGTGCGATGTAGCTGATGTTACCTAACAGGTAGCATGCCCAACATGCTACCTGTTGGGCATGCTACCTAATTACATCAAGGCTGCCAGATTCGAGACCCTCGTATTGAAATACGAAGAAGAAGGTGAACCGAGGGCTCGATTTGTTAATCATAACCACATAAAGCCAACAGACAATGATACCAAGGAAAGCATCGGGGAAATTAAGTGTATTTGAAAATGGAATGTATAAAATAATGAAGAAAACGGAAATGAAAGTGGACGAAAAGATAACTTGAAAGGCAGCCTTGATGTCATTAGGTAGCATGCGAGGGTTTATTAGCCACGTGCCTGCTCTCCCAAGATCACGTGTATCGTGACGCCATCGGGCTAAAAAGGATGTTCCACATCCGCCCACCATGGTTCTGAGTGGCACTGGCTAACGCTCCTAGGGCTAGATCTTGTAAATATAAATACCCAAGTTAGTGGACGAATTGATGGCCGTCGCCGTAGCACAATTGGTAGTGCAACGCAAGCGTAATGGGGAGGTTGCGGGTCCGGCTCCCGCCGGCGGCAAGTTATCTTTTCGTCCACTTTCATTCCCTTTTCTTCATTATTTTATACATACCATTTTCAACTACACTTAATTTCCCCGATGCTTTCCTTCGTATCATTGCCTGTTGGCTTTATGTGGTTATGATCCCTCCTGTAGTGTATTTCCTCCATGCCGGCCTGTTGCAGAGTGCCATATGTTTTGCACTTGTACTAGACGAGCCCCAATGTTGCAGTTAGACATGTCTGGAGTATGTCCGGTGCTCCCTGAAAAGTAATCGTCGAAGAGCGTTTCTTTGGATTCTTTTAGTGGCACGAGCACCGTGTGACACTTTTGTTTATTGCGCAGCAACTTCCGGTTAGGGACCGACTTCCGGCTTGTCACAGAGGTGGGACGACATTAGAAATAATAAAAAAATAAAAACAGGCAGATCTCGATTGTTCTACGTATGGTTGATTATAGATATGACATCAGAGCACGGGTTTAGTACAGTAAAGAGTTGATTAAGTATCAGGAATAATTACAGACAATTAAGGAAAGTCTAATTGCCGTACACCAAAGCACACAATCCTACACTTTAGATACCTAGCCCATCAGTACAGGTTCACGTGAAACTCCAAGACCAGAAGTGACCTCATCAGTGACGTCACACTTAAACCAGGGGGACCCGGTCATTACTAATTAAAATGAAAACAAGCTAATTAGAGCTACACACCACCTGACACAAAGTTCTGTTCGCTCGCTCCTCCGAGTTCGGTTTCCCGCTCTACACCAGGGTACACCAACGTCGAGGTGCGAGTGCCACTAGCAGACACCTAAGTCAAGGATTAGGGTCATTTCTCATTTTTATCTCCAGATAATATGCTGCCGGCGATGTTAAAGCTCGTATAATATACGTAGTCCGATGTCAGTTTTAAATTTCTCCCTTTATTTCGCCTCAGGATTATGAGACACTATATTTTAATGAAAAGGTCGAATGTAACATTAATCTAACGACACGTTCCAATGTTCGAAGTATAACTGGAACGCGTTCCTTTCGCATTAAAGGAACTAGTAACGCGAACTCGTTTCAATATTGGGAAGTATAAGCGCCGACTACGGGGGGCTCGATCCCACTCCGGAGTTTTCCCGAAAGGGCAGAGCCCCCCCCCCCCCCCCCCCCGGCGATCCGTAGGCCACCCAAGGTCGATCCAAATGGTCGCGAAGCTTCGGACGAAAAGCGGTTCAGAACGAATTGTCACCGACATCAGCAAGGGTGGTTATGGGAGCAGCGATTGAAGCACGACTATGTTTGGAGGGAACAAACATTGGGAAAGAAAAAAGCGTTTTTTAATTAAAGTGAGATACAGTTAGATTGATTCAACGAAAATAAAATTCCTAATCAATTTTATCGACGCATGGAGAAAAAAGAACAACTCTATTTTACTTCATCATTATCAATAAATACCTTTTTTCAGCGCCCACCGTAAGAGCGCCCACCACCGCTATACGCCGCTATTGCCGCTCTCACTTGCAATGCAATGCAGCTCTTGAAGTGGACAGAAAGGCGCACTCGTAAAGTTCACGCCCCCCCCCCCCCCCCCCCCACCCTCACATGTTGTGTTGATTTGCTTGTTGGCGTTTGTCTGAATTTGGTGACACGGGTAGTTTCATTGTTTCTTAACCTGTTCAGTCAAAAGTTGTGAGTTGCGACCACCAGATAGTTGCTTACTTTAGTTGTTTTCGTGGGACAGCGCTGGCCGACGGGCTTGGCATCCGGCGAAAGGATGAGCGCTCAACTCTACGCCCAAAGCGTTCGTCGGCTTCCAAACAAAGTATATTCCGTGCAGCGATGCGATTTCGACACCCGTATGGCTGAACTTTTCTTGGATCGCTTTCCGCGCTGAAAGCTCGAAACGCCCATCAGGTCGAATGGCGGGGCATTTGAATATACAGCTCTAATGGCAGGCCTTCGAAAACAAATTTCGCGCCTTTAAAAACAAAATGGCGTCACTTTTGTTTTTAACGGATATGACGTCAAATTATTTTTTCTTCCGCCGGAAATGTTCCCTCCTCACACAGATGGCGCTAAGCCCTATAAACCGCTAGAATCACTGGAAAAACAGAGTACCGCAAAGGTACGCGGCATGCCGGCAACATTGGGTGGCGGCAGCCATGTTCCTTCCAGACCGCCGACGCGCTGTAGCGTTGCCAGCGTGCATTGAGTAGCGTTGACTTAACTGACGGATTTCCCCCCTAGATTTCGAGTCCCGTTTCGCGAAACTGGATTATTTTTGTGTTTTTCTTCAAGTGGATGCCACAAGTGACATCAGGATGTCGACGGAAATGAACGTACTGCGCGGTAAGCGACGGAATGTATAAAATGTGCGGCGATAGTTCCGATGCTCTACGTGTCGCTTTTGGACTTCGTCTTGCGTCAAGTGCTATGTGCAGAGCTGCTGCAAACATACTTGTATGCGCCCAGTGAATTCGCTTGAAACGTCTTTTACATGAAAACTGGGCCCTGAGGTTGTGTTTGCGCTAAAAACGCAGCTTGACAGCCGATGGAATATGCAGTGGGTGTTCAGGTTGCCTTCATAGTGCTCGTTCGCGTCCTTTCGAAGTACAAAAGCAAGCAAATGTAAACAGCTTACTGCTGCGCTTGTTTATCTGTATAACCTGAGCGAAGTGTAAGCAGTAATTTTTATGTAGATTTATAAAGTTGCCTGTCACGTATCAGTGATAAAACGCCAGCAGCCTCTGCAAGCAAACTTCGCGTCTTGCGGCTACTGGCGTGTTTGCGAATGCGTGCTTGTAATGTTCTCGTCGATTTGTGAAATAAGCTCTCTGAAGGTAACGTCGTAAACGACTGGTTAACAGCTTTTAATTCACGCGAAACTCAAGCAGGTATCCGCATACGGCTATAAAGAATGTGTACGAATGTTTTTTTTTTTACCTTTGATAATGTCAACCTTCTAGTGCACTTATTTCCAATCTGTTACTGTGTTCTGGAATATTGTGTTGACATTGCCAGTACTAAACAGTGGTGCGGCTTTCCTATATTTATTTTCGATCATGCTCCTTTTATTGTATACCCTTTATGTGAATCGGATCATTAACACAAAAAGACGTTTTCGAAAAAAAAAAGTTGCGAAGACACGGTAAAAACTAGGTTTCTGAAACGGAATTGTAACATTGAGCACTTCTATTTTTTAAATGATGTTCTTGTCGCTGCACTCACGGCATAACAAGATGTATGAGGCTGTTTATAGAGGTGCTGTGCCAGTTGACAAGCATTCGTAATCATGCTGTAGCAGGTTTGCAATAAAAATTACTATTTTACAGCCTCCCTGTATAAGGGACACCATACCATTTGTCCCCGAATTGCTTCATGCTGTCAGCAAAATTCCCATTTTCAGAACAGCATGCAGTCACAAAGATGTGGAGGCAAGCAACATATTTATTTCACAACAGTCACAACAACAATTTATTTCGTCAAGCATGACAACCGCATACCGGTCTTCCGATTCGACTCTTGGTTTCTGAAAATCATCGGGAATGAAATGGTCCTATAGTTTGTCCATGGAGAAAAGAAAGAAAATAGGAATGTTAATAAACCTACCCTGTGACTAGTGCTTAAAATATCTAAAGTGTAAGTAGTCGCAAAAAAAAAGTCAGGAAATCTATAGAAGACATTTTGAAGCACATTTTCTGTATAGACCTGGTGCCTGTTTAAAACACATTATTCGTGGGAACCACCTCCTTTTACTCTGTAGCACAACATGTTCACTTGAAATGCATGTTTGTTGTTTCCATCGAGCCGCGCAAATCAAGCACTGCAGCTTGCTTGACATGTATGTACGTTTTCTTCAAACGCGGCGCGCAAACCGAATGAAACAGTGGAGAGCTTGCTAGAAAGTTCGTAGTGCGATGTTTTAAACAGCACTAAGTGACTTGAAACATAGGTACTGGGTAATTTTCAATAGCGTAAAACAAAGCAAGCCGCGCGAACCGAACAGTTTGCTGGAAACAATAGCGCAAAGCAGAGCGGGCCGCGCGAACCGGAGACCTTACTTGAAAGATAGGTACTGGGCGATTTTCAATAGCGTGAAACAAAGCGAGCCACGCGAACAGAACAGCTCACTCAAAACCACGTGTGCTAGCTACATAGTGTTCAATAGCCGCACCCAGAGCGATGAGCGCGAACTGGACAGGTAAAGTTTAGCGGTCACACGCAAGTACAGTCACTTGAAAGCAATAACTGTCCAGCAAGCTAGTTATTCAAGAAACTTACCTCGCACAAGCGGGTGTTCTTCGAGGCCGCGAAGTTTTTGCGGCCAATTCTGTGGAGCCACGCAGAACGTCGTTCACCGTCGTCCTTCCAGCACAGAATAGAGAAAAATGCCTTCCCGGACTCCGTTCGGTTGCTACACCCGAAGGCGCAGCAACCAGGCATGATGATGGGTTATTTCTGACGCCTGTGTTCGCATGCGCAACGCAAGCGTTGAACGAAACTCCGTGCGCGGTGCGTACGCTACGGGTTCGACGTGCCAACTGAAAGGGCTTGGAAGAAATATGGCAGCAAAAGGTCACGTCACACGAGCGCCCCAATCACCGCTGGCCGCGGCAGGCGGCGGCGCGCGGAAAACAAATGCGATACTCTAAAATTTTTCCAGTGACTCTATGAACCGCAGATGAACCGCCATGTTTTGAACGTATGGGCTTCTATGGAAGCTTCGCTACCAGGTATTGTTGTGTCTGGCGGTCCCTCGGCACAAAGGAGGCCGGCGCCGACTCAGACGCGCCAACCTGGCGCCCTTTCTCGCGGCCGAGAATTGTCACCTGGAACTGAGGGATTAGCAGTTGGTCTCCAGGACCTCATGCGTCGCTAAACGGCAGCGTCGCCCCTTTGGTGCGGTTCCGTGAATTACCAGCGCCGCCCGAACCACGACAAGGCCTGGCGCCCTTTCGAGACAGCCACCGCCCTCCTTGGTTCCGCGAACTGACCGCTATGGAGAGGCGAATCTTGAAGGGGGCCAGTGTCTGGTAATCCCGGGGGAACGACATCAACGTTCGGTTCCCAAGGTGTCAACCGCTGCCTGTGTTCGGGGGCGACCTAGCAAGATTGGAGGCGGAGCCCGGCGGGAAACGAGACACATCACGTGCGGGATATGGCCGCCTGATCCAAGATGCTGATTGGCTAAAAGAACTACAGTGCATTCCTTCGTCGAGTGAAAGAGGGAAACGAAAGGGATAAAACAGCGGGACTTGAGTGTTGTGAGAGACGCTTGACGATGTAGACAAGCTTGACCATGTAGAGACGCTCGACCATGTAGAACGCTCGGAGATGAAAACGCTACTACATGCAAAGATGTTAGCAGTAGCCGGCTCCAATATCATGGAGCCCTTCTTGTAAAATACCATGTACAGTGTATATAAAACAGTTTTCTAATCTCCCTGGATATCTCCTCCTCTCGGCACCTGGCACGGCCCCATACATGGAACCTTCGTGGCCGCTCGGACCTCGGACTTTCGCAACAGTATCTTCACCTTGGTCCACCTCCCCCACCCCGGCCTCTAAAGTGTCATTACCGGAGTTTTGTTACCCACATAATTTGAGGATTCTTTTGCGTTGCCTCTACCTTTTCACTTTAGTTATGGCTAAAAGCTAGCTTACGGCATCATTGTTGGCGCGGACGTACACGGCTTTTAATTCATACTTTCTGTTTATTTCTGCAAATCCTGACAATAGGACAAGCGCATTAGAAGCACCAGCGGCGGCTACCTCATCCGTAATCAACAACTCACTTCACTTTTCTTTATAAATTTCCGCTGAGAACACCGTGCACAGGCACAATATATATTTAAATATATACACAGGACAAAGTTTATAACATTTTTTAAAGAGAAGGAGGTATCCAACTAAATGGATAGCCTATGCCTAGAAAATGAATATGTTGATGTATGTTCACCTCACTTCAAATTACCTTGTGTACTTTATTGAACCTGAAAAAAAACCTACAGACTTCAGTCACCCCTTCGGCAGAGTCTTCTATCAACTGCGTGTGAAAAGCACGTGAGTGATATGTGTCTCAATATTGATTCTCTTTCCAGTAGGCTAACGACTGGCGCCAAAAAAATAAAAAACTCTTCTAATTATTTACAACTTTTACGCATTAGGGATGGAAACATCGCCTCTTGCATGCAGAGGCCATGAATACAGGTTGTTTCAGCAAACACTTTCAAAAAAAATTTAAAGGTTGCAGGTACGTGGCAGACATTGCTTGCACAAAAAATTGAAATGCATAATCGACTAATCAACAAAAATTCACCAATTAGGTTTTTAACATATCAACTTGTGGCCCATGTTGCAATTTACAAATTCTAGCGGTGGAGTTCGCAAGGCGGATGCACTAGGAACTAATTCTCAGGATGGCACCAGTTTCGAGATATTAATTCCCGAACATTGAGGAGAAATGCACTGGCGTTCCAGTTACTTTTGTGCTAAACGGCCGTGGTTGCTTAGTGGCTATGGCGTTGGACTTAAGCATGAGGTCGCGGGATCAAATCCGACCACGGCGGCTGCATTTCGATAGCGGCGAAATGCTAGAACACCCGTATACTTAGATTTAGGTGCACGTTAAAGAACCCCAGGCGGTCTAAATTATTCCAGAGTCCTCTACTACGGCGTGCCAGATCGCGGTTTTGGCACGCAAAACTCCATAATTTATATATCTATTCATACTTTCGTGCTTCAATGCATAAAACGACGTTTTGTTAAAAAGTGACTGCCACGCCAATGCATTTCTCCGCAAAGTTAGAGAATTAATATCTCGACACTGGTGTCAGCCTGAGAATTAGTTCCAAGTTGATCCGAACTCCACGGCTAGAATTTGTAAATTGCAACATGGGTCATAAGGTAATCAGCTAAAAACTTAATTTGGTAATTTTGTTAATTATTCGATTATGCATTTCAATTTTTTGTGCAAGTAATGTCCGCCTCTTGAGTAGAGGAGCTCATGAACTAAATTGTGCTATCTGCCACAGGCAACCTTTAAAAATTTTTGAAAGTGTTCGCTAAAACACCTTGTATATAGAATTCATTCAGTAAGCGAAATAACGCCAAGCCGGATTCACTCGAAATCAGAATAAATAAAGTCTAGAAATCATGCGCAGCAGTGCTTATACTCGGACTCAAAGTACTAAAAAAACAGTGCAGTTTGGCCGGAAAGGCAAAGCAGTATTGCTGATTGCGAAGTAGAAGACAACTACACGAAGGAAGATTCTTACCGTGTAAATCCATGCAAGGATCGCACACGTGTAAGGGCCGCACCCCCAACTTGACAGCCAATATTTAAAAAAAAATTAGGAGGACGCTTAAGCTTCGCTTTTAAAAGTGGAACACGATAGCATTCAAAGATCCCTGACTGCTTCTCACGCTTCCCGACAACTGTGTACCTTAAGCAACCGTAATGGTTACCGGGTAACACTGGCGGCTAACGCTATGCACGAAGGCAAGCTTTCTGGTAGAAACGCGGCCTCTTGCGCGGGGCGATCCCGGAGATATTATAGAGAGTTTTAGCTTGTCCGGTAATCGGGTAGAAGCGGGCGGTCGGGGCGTTGGGGCGTGTTAAGCGGAACCGTAAAAGTGAGCGGCCTGTATGGTGCTGTCACCTGGTCGCGCAGAGCTCAAACTGACAAAAACAGCTAATATTGCAGTAACCAAGTGTATTCTACTTCGCTGCTGATGTAAATTTTCGGCAGCAACACGATTACGCCACTGCCGAAAATTTACACCAGCAGCGAAGTAGAATACGCTTGGTTACTGCAATATTAGCTGTTTTTGTCAGTTTGAGCTCTGCGCCACCAGGTGACAGCACCATACAGGCCGCTCACTTTTACGGTTCCGCTAACACGCCCCAACGCCCCTACCTCCCGCTTCTACCCGATTACCGGACAAGCTAAACCTCTAGTGTCACGAGCGGCGATCCTGTGGTCGGTGTTTGGACGACGACGACGGCGTGGCTTTCTGGTGTGCACGCGCTCTCCTGAACGATTGCTGTAGCGTTGTGCGCCTTACCCTGTAAATATATTCATTGTATATATATTCTCCCCGTAACATTTTTGGTGGGCGTGCGGGGTACGCTCGCTACAACACCGGGAACTGGATCTTCGCAGCGGACGGCGCGTTGCTGCCACCACAATGACCGACCAAGCGACCCAGTGTGAACAAGGCCCGTCACCGGTCATTCTCTTGCACCCTCGTGACCCCGGGACATTCAACGGCACAAGCGGCGTGGACGTCGATGAATGGCTGGCAATGTACGAGCGCGTCAGCCGCACTAACAAGTGGGACCCGACGATAATGCTTGCGAATGTCGTCTTCTATTTGCGAGGTACAGCGCTACTTTGGTTCGAGACGCATGAGGCAGATCTGACGAGTTGGGACGTCTGTAAGCAGAAATTACGTCTGATCTATTTGGGAGACCTATCGGACGACAACTAGCGGCCAAGCAGGAGCCGCAATTCGTGCTCAGAGCCGTACATCTCGTATATTCATGACGTGTTGCTCTGTGCCACAAGCCGACAAGGACATGCCTGAAGTGGGCCACGTACTGAAAGGCATAGCCGATGACGCATTCAATCTGCTACTGTGTAAGAACTCCTCTACGGTGGAGTCGGTCATCGCTGAATGTCTTTGTTTTGAGCTGGCCAAAAGTCAACGTATCACTCACCGCTTCGACCGACTTCCCAATACGGCTGCCACGTCCTCATGCGAAGGTTTAGCCACGCTTCGGCAAGCGCAAGCTCCAGAAAACATCACCAGGATCGTCCGTCAAGAACTCGAGGCCATGGCACCCGTTACCCCTCATGATGGTATGCAAAGCAACAACCTGGCTCCGATTTCGCTAATTCAGGCCGTTGTTCGCCAAGAGGTCGCGAATATGGGCATTTTACCCACCTTTGATAACGATCATGCTGCTACCAACCCGGTCGCCCCTGTCGTCGCTGCTGCAAGACCAAACACGACCTTCAGGCCACGTTATCGAAATCCAGCCGATTGGCGCACACCTGATGACCGGCCCAACTGCTTCACGTGCTCTAGGATTGGACACATCGCCCGCCATTGCCGCAGCCGCTGGCCCACGTTCTGTCGACCAAGCACTTACAATCGCCCGGACCATGCACCATATGTCCCGTCGTTCTGTCCTGAGCCCTCAAGTGCTGAACGTCCTCCTAGGGAAAACCGGATCAGCCGCTCAACATTGCCCCAGCGCCGTCAGTACCGCTCGCCCCAACCTCGCCGCTCTCGGTCTCCCTTTGACCGCCTCTCAGAAAACTAGCCAGCGCTGCATTTACGACCCGGCCTGAAAATCCTCTAATTGTCCCTCATACCCGATGAAGTTCTGGTTGATGGTGTGGCAGTTACCGCTCTTGTTGATACCGGCACACAAATTTCTGTAATGAGCTCGAGCCTCCGGCGCCGCCTCCAGAAAGTCTGACGCCCGCGACTTCACCTACCGTCGGAGTCCGACGGGATACACCTGCCGTACTTGGAATGTGCACTGCACGCATCACCATTTCTGGTCGCCACACATCTGTTCTTTTTTGCTGTTCTAGAACAGTGCCCCCTGACTCATCTTGGGAATCGACTTTCTGTCCACACACGCTGCCCTTCTCGACTGCTCCGCGGCCTTCTCCGTAGAACTTCCTTCGTGCTCCCGACAACGTCGATGCCGGCCCACCCCGCCTACGCTCCACCGAGTTTCTTAGACTGTCTCCGCAAGCCGCAATATACGTCCAGCTTTCAGCCTTTCCGCCTCTACCGGACGGCGACTACGTTGCCTGCCCTATTCCTGAGGTCGCCATGACACGCAACGTCGCGCTCCCCTATACGGTGGTGACAGTTACAAACAACGGCACCGCCTTTCCCATCCTCAATTTTGGCTACTCGACGCAAGTTCTTCCTCGCGGCGTATCACTCGCTCATCTGACCCCTTTGGCCGGCCACACGGTTTCTGCCCTGGCCACAGAACCTCCACCGGATTTTTCACAGCCGTCATCGCAGTCAGGTTCGTCCTGCGACCACTTCGCCCGCATGATATGAGGAGACCTCGCTCCGGCACAGTCCGCTGCCCTTCGCCGCGTGCTGGTTTCCTACCAGGATATCTTTGACTTTGGCGACCGTCCTTTGGGCCAGACTTCCGTCGTCACCCATCGCATTCATACCGGCGATGGAGTCCTATTCACCGACGGCCTTACCGTGTGTCAGCTCCGGAGCGTGCTGTCATCCATCAGGAAGTGGAGAAAATGCTGGGCAGAGGCATAATTGAACCCTCATGCAGTCATTGGGCCTCTTCCGTCGTACTTGTGAAAAAGGACAATAGCTGGAGATTCTGTGTAGACTACCGCCACCTCAACCAGATGACCAAGAAGGGTATGTATCCTCTCCCGCGTATTGATGACGCACTGGACTGCTTGCACGGCGCCAGATATTTCTCTTCCATCGACCTGCGCTCAGGATACTGGCAAATCGCTGTGGACGACCAAGACCGCGAGAAGACCGCCTTCGTGACTCCTGATGGCCTCTATCAATTTAAAGTGATGCCTTTTGGCCTATGTAACGCCCCTGCTACTTTCGATCGCATGATGGACTCTCTTCTTCGAGGCATCAAGTGGTCCATATGCCTATGCTACCTGGACGATGTTATCGTTTTTTCGACTACATTTGAAAACCATCTCGCTCGCCTGTCCACTGTCCTTGATGTTTTTCGCCGTGCTCGTCTTCAGCTTAACTCGTCGAAAAGTCGCTTTGGGCACCGTCAAATCTGCGTACTCGGCCACCTTGTTGACCCTGACAAAGTCCGCGCGGTTAGTCAGTTCCCTACTCTACGGTCGGCCAAGGACGTCCGCAGTTTTCTTGGCCTGTGCTCGTACTTCCGTCGTTTTGTCCAGAACTTCGCGGAAGTGGCCCGCCCTCTAACTGGCCTACTCAAGAAGGACGTCGTTTTCACTTGGGGTCGTGACCAAGCGGACGCCTTTTCATCGCTCGTTGCCATCCTAACAAACCCACCTGTTCTAGCACATTTCGACCCGTCAGCCAGCACGGAAGTTCGTACCGACGCCAGTGGCCACGGTATAGGTGCCGTCCTTGCACAACAGCAGCACGGCCTCCACCGCGTTGTCGCCTATGCAAGCCGCCTTCTGTCGCCGTCGAAGCAAAATTACTCGACGACAGAACGCGAGTGCTTAGCACTCGTCTGGGCCATCGCAAAATCCGCCCGTACCTGTATGGCAGGCACTTTTCAGTTATTACAGACCACCATGCGCTTTGCTGGCTTTCCTCGCTCAAGGACCCCACTGGTCGCCTTGGCCGTTGGGCACTCCGCTTGCAAGAGTACTCATTTTCTGTTTTCTACAAATCTGTACGGCGTCACCAAGACGCTGACTGCTTGTCACGATACCCGGTCGATCCCCCTGATACACTGGAAGATGAACCTGACACCTTTGTTCTGGCCATTACAGACTTCGACCACATAGCTGACGAACAGCGCCGCGACCCATCTTTGCGGCCTATTATAGACGGTCTCAACTCACCACACCATGACCCTTCCCTACGGATGTTTGTGCTCCACAACGACACCTTACACCGCCACAACGCCCGGCCTGACGGCGCTGAGCTCTTGCTTGTTGTTCCCGCGCGTCTTCGCTCTACTGTTTTGCGCCAGCTTCACGATGCACCGACGGCCGGACACCTAGGCCTGTCACGCACGTATAATCGCATATCCGTAGGCGCTTCTTTTGGCCTGGTCTCTGCCGTTCTGTGCGACAGTACGTTGCGGCTTGTGACCTCTGCCAGCGACGCAAGACTCCTGCCCTACTGCCTGCTGGCAGCCTTCAGCCCCTCGATATCCCTGATGAACCATTTTTCCGGGTGGGACTATCTTCTAGGGCCTTTTCCCATGTCAACCACTGGCAATAGATGGGTTGCAGTCGCTACTGACTACGCAACGCGGTACGCTGTTACAAGAGCACTTCCCACAAGCTGTGCTACTGATGTAGCCGATTTCCTTCTTCACGACGTCATCCTGCGCCACGGTGCTCCTTGTCAGTTAATCACGAACCGCGGCCGCTGCTTCCTGTCTAAAGTAGTCGACGACATTCTTCCTTCTTGCAAGACCAATCACAAGTTCACCACTGCGTACCATCCACAGACAAACGGCCTTACTGAACGCCAACCGTACTCTCCAGATATGCTTGCTATGTACGTGTCTGAGGACCACCGAGACTGGGACATTAACTTGCCTTTTGTGACCTTCGCCTACAACTCTTCTCATCACGACACAGCTGGCTACTCACCTTTTTATCTGCTGTTTGGCTACGAGCCACCATTGCCTATGGACCCCATACTTCATCCTCACGCAGACACATCGTACGCGTCGTACGCAAAGTCACTAATGTGACCTATGAAATCACTCCGCTAAATCCTAATCGGCCTCTGCAACAATCGCGAGTGACATAGTCCATGTCTCGCGCCTTAAACCGTACCACTCTCCAGTAGCGCACCCAGGATCACTGCCGGGGGGGGGGGGGGGGGGGGACAGTTTGCCAATACCATCTAAACAGCACTAATTTCGATTTCTTCACGGGAAATTCTAAAAAAAAAAATGCGCTTTTTGCGAGTGTGCAGACGATTGCGCATCTTACATCTTAGTTGCAGTAGTCAAATTCGTAAGGAAAGAAAAGGAGTTAAACAAAAGGGGGTTAGGTGGCGGCCTCGGGGGGGGGGGGGGGTTCAACCCCCGAATCCCCCCCCCCCCCCGTCGGTGCGCCACTGCCACTCTCGGCCCGGGCCCTAATTGCGCACCGGGACGGTGCTTCTGCCGCCGGCGGGTAATGTCACGAGCGGCGATCTTGTGGTCGGTGCTTGGACGATGACGACGACGGCGTGGCTTTCTGGTGTGCACGCGCTCTCCTAAACGATTGCTGTAGCGTTGTGCGCCTTACCCTATAAATATAGTCATTGTATATATATTCTCCCCGTAACAATATTGCACAGCCGCGCGAAACAAATTGCATAATTTTCAGGTTTCCGTTTTTATTTCGTACTTTTAATATTTCAGTCTGAGAAGATTTAACATAAAAGGCATGGGCTGTGGGTGTTTTGTTTCATCACATTTGTTTGTGGATTGTCATTCTGAAAATACCGAGGAATAGCTTTGCCAAGAATGCAAGACAAGGTATGAGCAACATTAATGATACTGGTGTGGCATACCTAAATATATATATATATATATATACATACCTTCAGGCGTGAAAGCGACCTGAACAAAATCACAAGCGTTTAACAAACAGAAACTTTGACACATTCGTGCCTGAAGTAGAGATGGCGCCTTCAGGCTGTGTGATTCCTGAGGAAATCATTACGAGACACAAAATTAGCAGCGAAGCAAAGCTGCTTACAATCATGCACCTAAACGCAATGTCACTGTTGAACAAAAAGGATGAAGTCACTGTGCTAATCGAATCATGTAACCTAAAATTTGACGTATTGATGTTTACCGAAACTTGGTACATGATGACTCAGAACATTATGTACTTCAAGGATACGAGCATTTCTTCGTGAACCGCAGGGGAAGCAGAGGTGGCGGCGTTGCAATTTTAACTTCTCTAACAGGGATGATATCTTAGGGAATATAGCACAGCTACCGAAAATTATGAAGTTTTATGCATAAAGAAAGAAAAGACAGTATTTGCGGTTTTGTATCGACCCCCTAATGCCAGCCATGCACTCTGCTTTTTTTTAGTTTTTAGATAACCTTCTGTCATACGTAAATGAAAATGGCTATCTGCTTACACTGGGCGGGGACTTCAACATTGACATGATGACTAATTCAGCACCTACTGTGCAGTTTGGATCTATCCTGGAGTGCAATGACTTCTGCAGCATCATCAGGTCACCGACGCGTGTAACCGTCACTACGTCATCATTACTAGACACTTTCATAATAAACTCGACTATCGATAGCACGGCTCGGAAGTCATAAGCTGTGATATCAGCGATCATATGCCTATATATCTTTTTCTAGAACGTAAAGGCTCCATTAAACGTGCGTGCACTGAAAAGACAACGTACCGCAAGATATCGGCTCAAACGTTAGACAAATTCAGAGAAGCCGTGCGCGAAATAGACTGGAGTGATATTTTTGCCCTTGAAGATGCCAATGAGTCATACGATAAGTTTATGAGCAAACTCAAAACGATGTATTACAATCATTTCCGCTTGAAAACTATCGGATTCGAAAAAGTCGCCCAAGCCATGGATATCGAAGGATTCGTTAGGCAAATCAACCAAAAAAAATAAGCTTTATCAGTCTTTTATCA
The DNA here is from genome assembly GCF_013339745.2 of Dermacentor silvarum. Lineage (NCBI taxonomy): Eukaryota > Metazoa > Arthropoda > Arachnida > Ixodida > Ixodidae > Dermacentor > Dermacentor silvarum. Next base: position 133,340 of record NW_023606772.1, on the reverse strand, counting down.
AGTCGAAGGACTTGTCAAAGTGAAAAGAATATAAACAGTTTAGGAATAAATTGAACAAAAAAAAAGAAAAGGCGAAAAATGACTACTACAGCCGTATATTTAACAGTGAATGTATGCGCAGAAGCGACAAAGTATGGAAAAAAATAAACGAATCACTAAATCGGAAGCCAGTCGATACACGAACAGATACGTTGAATATTGATGGCGCTTTTGTAGGTGGTACAGAACTTGCGAACCATTTTAACAATTTCTTGTCAAAGTAGGATGCGGAGATCACGACATTCAAGATACAATGCATACACTTCATTAAGAGAATCTTTATTTCTAAAGCCTACTAACATCCCTGAGGTGATTACAACATTTTCATCCTTGAAAAACAGCCATAGCCGAGACGTAGATGATTAGAAATTAGGCCAATTAAGTACGTCATAGACTTACTTGCACCTGCAGTAATGCACATTTTTAATATTTCCCTGTCAACTGGAGTTTTCCCGCGCAATATGCAGGTAGCAAGAGTTATAGTTATTCATAAAGGAGGGGACAAAATAATATTGGAAATTATCGACCGGTTTCTATACTTCCTGTGCTATCAAAGGGACTCGAAAAAATAGTCAACTTCGTATTGATAATTTTTCCCAAAAATAGCTTGATAACCGACTGTCAACACGGGTTTAGGAAAAGCGGTCTACGGAAACCGCCTTAAGTATACAGAAGGACCTTATTCTAGAGAACATTGAAAAAAAACTTCTGACTTTAGGGTTATACTTAGACTACAGCAAAGCATTTGATAGAGTGAACCATAATTGCTGCTGATAAAGCTGGAAAAATACGGCTTCCGAGGAATAACACTTGAACTTATCCGATCTTATTTAGAAAGCCGACATCAGTTTGTTGAAATTAATGAGAAATCGCAGATAAAACCTTTGACAGCGGGTGTGCCCCAAGGTAGCATCCTTGGCCCGATACTTTTCCTGTATTACATTAATGATTGTACAAGTAAGTGATATGTGTAAATTTATCGCGTATGCAGATGACTGCTCTGTTTTCTTCACAGGTAAAGATTTAAAAGAATAACCCCTATAGCAAGCTCCGTTTCTTATGGACTTGGAGCATGGTCTAAGGCAAACGGCCTCATCCTTAATGAAACCAAAACAAATGTGTTATTTTTCATGCTCCGGGAAGTTCTACTACATTGCCAGATAATATTGTGTTGGGTCCGTATAATTAACAATCATTACTCATCCATAAAAACCCTAGGCGAATATTCACAGCGCAGATGTCTGGAATGAACACGTTAGTCATGTTTGCTCAAAGGTACGAAAATTGTTGGTATGTTAAATCGGAATCGAAGTTCATTACCTTTTAAAGTTAAGCGTCTCATTTATCAATGCTCTTTCCATCACACCTCAGTTACTGTTCCCTTATATGGGTAACCACTACCGCGCAAAATATTCAAATATGGAAATACTTCAAAGAAAGCGATTCGGGCGATAGCAAACGTCTCTTTTTTGAACACACGCAAGACCTTTCCAACAAAACAGAAAATTAGGTTCGGACATATATAAGTTCAAACATTACTAAGCTATAGAACTGCTATGTTGGGAAGACCCCAGCTAGCACAAAGCGATAGAAAACTGCTTCCATACCGATCGCCAAGACTAAATGAACGTCTGAAAGACGCACTAAAAAAATCCGTGCAGTCCGTTTAGAAGTGATAAACGGTCGTATATCGGCTAAGTCCGGCGGATATGACTATTGCAAGAAGTCTAGAATCCTACTTAAAGTAGTTTCGAAAAATCCTGTCTTGAAATGGATTTTGTAAGACCATTAGAAGCTTTAAAAAATACAGATTGAATCCTGCTACAATCAGGATTAGCATCCGTTTTTTTTCACCCTCCCCTCTAGCGCCCCCTCGTCTCCCTTCCTTCCCTCTCCCCATGCCCCTGCGCGCGTTTCGCCGGCCGGCGGCATGCAGGTTTGCGCTTGTGCAATACACGAAACACATACAGCAAAACATTTTTTATTGCAAAAGTAACACGACTAGACAAGCTAGCAATCAACATTAAATATGAGGTGCCTCCGGGTAACGTCCATTACAGGTGTTCGACCTTGATAAACCTGGTTTCGAACAGGTGCTGGGCTGTAGCTCCTTAATTCAGCAGGTCTTCTTATGCAAAAACATTAGGCATGTGTAAAACGTATATTAATGAAGCACACTTTCTTAGTGAACGTAGTTTTTCAATGCTTGGCAATAAGCACTGCAATATATTGGTCCAATGGGCCAGCACTACAATATATTGGTCCAAGCACCAGTTTTTCGAGCATTCCACCTTTATTAACATGGTTCTAACATTAACCGACAAGTGAAATTCCCTTCTGTTGCCTTGAAGACATACTTTACATCTAACTGAAGGTGTTGCATGTACAATCGCCAACCAGTGTAAGTGTCGGCTATTTTGCTAGCTTTCAGGAGGCTGTTGTCTTGACTAGTTGGCGACTGGTAGATGACAGCAGCCTCCTAAACACGTGCGAAGTAGGACCAATTAGCATTCAAGAAAGGAATAGATAATGCATTTCTGATAATGTTGTACGAGAAAAGAGGTAAGTGTGGCTCTGCAAGGCACAGCTTCAGGTGACAGCATTGTTACCACCACCGCAATTTTATTTGCCACAGATGACATAGCCAACTCAGAAATGGCGCAGGCTTGGAATATACCTAAACACCAGTCTATCAAACACATCGCATACTTCAAATTGAGCAAATATATTGCGATTCCTTAAAAATAAAAGACAGCAGACGAGTGCAACCTTAAGTAACAGCGACTATTTGCAGAACGGCTGCTTCAAGATACAGTAAGAACTTCAGTTGCTGTAATTAAACCATTAAAATGTTGCGCCTATGACTTGCCTGTTTGAAAACCTCCACACAATAACATTGCCAAGCACTTGTAAAGAATTTTTTTACAAAAGCATGAGTCATCCACACCACAGGTGGGAACATAAGCCGTAATTTTCCACCCAGTTTCACTAACTTTGACCTTGTTGACATAATTATAGTTACGCAATGGGTTAAAGGTTAAGCTCGTGCAGTTTATATCATTATGATCTAGAGTGCTTGCATATGCAATTTATTGCTTACACCGAAATGAGCCCACACACTAAAAACCCACACATGGCGCGCGGCGACGATTTCATCGCCGTTGCACTTTATACGATTATCACGGCGACGACGCGGCCAAAATGCGCTTGGTGCCCATATAATTTCTATCGCAATAAAGAAAAAGAACCGCGGCGTAAATTTCTCTCTCTTAAATGGCATGGTCGCCGTTACGTCGTCGCGCCGTAACACGCGTGTTCGAGTCGATGTCTCAACGCTGCGGCTGCGAAGCAGAGGAGCTACGACGGAGGCCCAGTCCCGCCAACGAAACTGCTCACAACGGCCAACGCTCGCTTCAACGGCAGGAAAAGAATGGAGAGGGTTAAGCTGGCGCCGGGCCGGCGGCGGGCGCGCACGGAGACAGTCGAAGGTGGGGGAGCTACGAGGGAGTTGAGAGGGAGAGTGAGGGGCGCCACCGAAGCGACGGAGTCACCTCTGCTCAGCCAAATCCGCTTCCCTGACGCCCTCCTCCCTCACCTTTGACGTGTCCGCGCGCGCCCGCGCCGCCGTGCTGGCGCCGCCCGCTCCCTACAGCATCGTTTTCTGCGAGCGCGTTGCTCGACGTGGGCAGTCCGTGGCCCCTACTCGCCATCTGCTGGCGCGCCGTGATATCTAACGACTCCATTCGTACGTCGTGCTGTGGTGCACGAATACTTCAGAAATACGTCTTCCTTTAATTAGAACAAACTTTCGGGCTCCTTCGAGTTCGAATTATCGAGATACGACTGTATATGTATCACGCTGAAAATTTAATTCGTACGACTTTAATATGAAATAACAGTTACCTGGGTTCTTGGAGTTCAGGAGTTTCGTGGTGGCCCTTTGGGCGGCGGCGTTTTCGTCTGCCCATTGGCACCTGTAGAGGGTACATGATCGGTGTCTTCACCCTCACGCGCCTTCTCTCTTGCACGTAGGTATGTGCCCTGCATAGTAAGTTACAAAAAAAAACTCTTTATTGTTATGCTGATAAACTCGGAGTATCTATGTTATAATGTACAGCAGTGCCTATTAACTGTATATTGGAATTTTTCTTTTTTTAACAGAATTTTGTTACTGCACAGACTTGCAAAAAGAAAACGCCAGTGCGACCTCAAATTTATTTGTTGCATGACTGAAGCCAAAAATGTTAGGTATCCTAAAAAAAGATGCTGTAAATAGCTACACTGTCGGATTATGTTACAAAAAACAAGGCAACAGTGCACTACATGCAGGGTGTTTCATTTAACTTTAGCCAAACTTTAAAAATAGCAAGTGCCACGTACCGGACAGAACCAAGGTATGTTGGAGATACTCGATTATTTTTTGCATTCCGCCTAGTTAGATTAGTTCTAATTAATTAATTAACTTCTCAATTACTATAGTTAGATCAAAGTGTCAATGAGAAGATTGTAAAGCAACATGAGAAACCCCTGATACCGCTTTCTGTTTCTCATATGAGCTACATAAAGTGTTTTTACAAGTGTGAAAGGTGCCTGCCAATACACGCAAACTGCCTCGAGCGGCCAGTCGTTCGGCAGTTTTGCGTGTATTCGCGGGCACCTTTCACGCTCGGAAAAACACACGAATGATATCGCCAAGAGCGTTGACGGAAGAATGCTGTGGCTACGCGAAGATCGTAGCACGTCTAATCATTCTGCGCCAAACGGGAATGTCATCGTCTTCCTAACGATCAATGGTCAACGAAACGTCGCAGAGGTAATTTTAGACAGCTTTGGCAAACCTGAATACGCATACAATAAAAGAACGTACGCAGACGTAAACATGCCTCTTAAACAATATTAGAGATTGCAGTTAAAATCAAGGCGCTTTCATTGAAAAACTTCATTACCGCCTAAAACTTCCACCTAAAACTCCCGCCTGAAAACCGTAAATAATTAAACACGACAGGTGTCAAAGTGGCCGTGACTACTTACGTGAGCAAAGAAGATGTGGAAGGCAGTCTGGCGCTCCGCGTTCATGAACGAATACGCGTCAGGAACTTAACGGCTGGTCCTGACAAAAATAACGGTCAATGTAACGGCAGGTTCAAAAGTTACGCAATCTGGAGGGAAGCTGCGCGAGAGCGCAGTCCGCTTGGCTGCTCAGACTGCGTCGGCGCAAGCGATGACGCCGATGAGCCGTCGCGCCACTCTCGCTTTGTCAGGTAGCCGCTATGACACGTCACGGCGCTGCATCCTCTTGCGACACACGCTGCTGCAATGCAGAAAAATACTCAGTGTGGCTTCGTACTCGGTACCTGAAGCACAGAATGCTAGCTAATTTAACTAAGAAAATACAAAATGCGGCTGCTACCATAATACTAGCGCACCTTACAAAGATAATTTGAAGTAACAAAAGTCGAACTTTTTAATGCCTATTCTTGGCACTTTGCGTAGGTAGGTAGGTTCCTAACTCGCTTTCTAATACAAACAAGTGATGTGCAACCTTAATGGAATCGAACTTCTGCCGTGGGTCACAGCAGCCGGTTCTCTAGCAACTAGACTACGGTGTCTTTTTCTTCCTTTCGGTCAAAGTAAAACAGGTTAACCAAACAGACAAACGAAAACTGCGACAAACCATATCAAAACATTTTACAGTTTGAACCGTCAGTCCAACTTGGCTGACATTGTCATTTAACATTCTTGAGTGTTGTCAAGGATCTACCCTCGACAGCCACTCAGGAACACAGCAATCATGCGTTCTAAATTTTCCTTCACAGAAAAATGGCATATTCGCCAGAAGGGACAGATCGCGTTGAAGTGTATCGAGGACTGTTCAACAATGTCCTCGCGTCGATGACAAATCAACGTCGAAAGTGGTGCTTAGTTCCGGAGAAGTTCAGAAACTGGGACAAGCGGAATTCGGTGACTTGTAACCCATCATAGCCATCCTGAAATTCACACATTTACGTGGACAAAGACTTGCCTGATTTTCTGCAGATATGATGCATAGTCCGAAGAACCTCCCTTTCGATGCCCCGCTCATAGGAGGTCGTTTGTGGAACAAATATTATCTATAAATGTCTTGCGTGTGTGCTTCTGCTTTTCTCCTTTCAAGGCAAGATCACTTTCGTGAAAACTGTCCTCGATTGAGCATCCTCATGTGGCGAGGATACTTCACTAGAAGCATGGTTACTACTTTCATTAACCTACCATGATACTTATTGGACGGTCTCGTGCAACAGACTGGCAGATATCGTTTCGTCATTAACTCTACGCCTCTTCTGACGGTCTGAAGGTCAGCGTACTTTTCTTCTTTATTGTGGACTTCATTATGAGCATAAAGCAAGCAGCTGCCCCTTCAGTGCTCACGCCACACAATGCAAACACCTGCGCCAGGGTTGATTGCACTCTCTTCTAACAGGGCGAAGCAAAAACAAAAACCATGTCCGTTTTTCCCGCCAAAAAGCGGAAGAAACAACAACAAAAATCAATAATTGTAGGCCGCTAGAACAACGATTTTAAACGTCTTCTAAAATCCGCCTTATGAAAGATTTTTCCATTCCCAATTGAATCCTTCCGATTTGACTTCTTCATCTAATTTTGACGGTCAAGGCGAAATATCCATGATAAGAATGATTATCGCTTTTGTGCTAGCTGGGACTCGATTCATTCCTAACCCTGGCAACTTACAAGAAAGTAGAATACATAATCATATCGCACCAGGCACCATGGCAGATCCCTTTCTCGCGTACTAATTATGGCTGTCAACGCCTTAAACTTACACTACCTTCCTGCTTAACTATTTCAACCAACAAAATGTTGATGGTTGTTATCTCTAAACAAACTAAAATATTGGATCGTTCTTATAGATGTGCATTGTAAATGATCTAACAGTTCCGCAGAGCTTATGATGTACTCTCGTTGTGTTATACGTTCAGACTTTTAACTATGAACCCCAGCATCCAGGTTTCCGCTGCAGCGATTGTGCCAGGCCGCGCGGCAGGGCTTGCGTTGTGAACTGGATGCTGCAAAGGGCTCTTCGCGCTTCTAAACTTCTAGGATGTGATGACGGCCTAGCTACGTTGCGGGTATCTGTCGCGAAAGCAGCAGCCTAGACAGATTATCTTTTTCTATTTTTTAACATAGATGCGCAGATGTATTTACAAGTATGTAAAACGATTTCTAAAAAAAAAAAAGAACGTTTCCTGATGGTAACTTGTGTTTTATTATAGTTCTGTGAAACTTGTTATACAAGTATGTGTGAGTGTACATATGTGTATGTATGTATATATATATATATATATATATATATATTATATATATATGTATATGTATGTGTATATTATATATATATGTATATATTGCTTTTGCATTCTTATGCTATATGCGATTGAGTTTGTGTCAAACCATAATGCAAGATAACAGATTGTGATTGTATACTGCGAGTCAATTCACACAACTGTATTAACTATAGTTTCTATACAATAACATGAAGTAGCTGCATATACTTGTGCTTAGAAACTCGTATATCAACATTTTATACGTGATTATTTGGTACACCAGCCGCTACCGTGCCTGTTGGGAGACCGGAGCTCTGTCAAGCCGAAGAAATTTCGGCTTTTTTCCGGCTCTCCCTTTTCACCTTGTGTATCTCGTGGTGAAATAAACAAGTTGATGATGATGATGATATCTGGAGTGCCTGCGTGTTGGGGGATGATTACTCGGCCGCGGGCGCAAAAACCAACGCTGACACCGACGCCGACGCCGAATTTTCTGCGACACGGGGCCCTTAACGCTGTCGCAGAAAATCCGGCGTCGGCATCCAACCGAGAAGCAATCGCGTTCCGTGTGCTGATTCTGATCTGGCTCAACAACGAATTGTCACGAGCAGCGTACTTCCGCGCGTCGCTATACTGGATCTTGAGAAGAGGGGAACGCAGATGTTTACGCAGATTTCATACTCGTTGGAAAAATGAGGTCAAATGGCCCGGTCCCATGAAAGGCCCATCAAAATCGCGACAGAAAAATCCGGCCCTTACACGAGTCTATACGTTAGTTACAGTGGCCATTTAAATTGTAGTAAACATTCTCCTAAAATTAAAATAGCAAGCATTGTGTAAGGCACGGACCATGTAAACCTGTAAATACCTACCTCACTGGATGACTTCGAGCATTCGCTTTCACAACGCAAGCATTATGAAGAACGCCGGCAGCGGAGGCAAATGGTTCGTACAGCCGCGCAATTCACGGCAACTCCGAAAATTAAATTCATCATCATTATCTGCCCATTTTTATGTCCACTACTGGCGGCCTCTCTCAGTGATCTGTAATGACCTCTGTCTCTTAACTCTGCAACACTAGGGGCGCGGAAAGACAGCCGGCAAGGAAACGGCACGCATGAATTAGCAGCATCCCTGCTCGCCTTATCACCCACCAATGATTACCAACAATTAGATATGGCACGCGGGCCGCATAAGCGTCAGCCGCGCACAGTCATTCACAACTAGGCAGGCCTAGAATAGAACTAACCCGAATATTGAGCACGTGAGAAGATAATGCCCATCAAGCTGCCATCCTTTTCGGCTCACACTGTTACGTGATTTTTCCCGTACCCCCAGTGTATGGGTCGCTCATTTATATGGCTTTTGGATTTAATACAGAACATCACAGCGACGACAACAGCCAAAGTTTGCCTGGAGTGTCGATATAGTTGCTTTCGCCAGAAAGCGAAAAATAAAAATGTTAGCAAAGGGTGTATTATATATATATATTAATTAATAATATACATGGGTAGGTTTCGAAAAGCTACCCATGTCTATATGAAAACTGGAAAACCGGAAAAATGAAAACTTTCCGCCTATGTTGGAACGGAACGAGTTTTCGTTCCTGTTTTAGAGGAACATGTACAACACTGCTTTGTCATGACAACACTTTGTGAAGCTTGGCCACGATGTCACACTGATTATAAAGACTTCGCACTGAGTAAATGTAACATGGGACGGCCGAAGAAGTACAAGACTCCCGAAAAAGAAGCCGCTCAGCTGGAAGCTCGTCGTGCCGCCAGCCGAGAACGAAAGCGGCGATTGCGTGCTAATCCGGAGTATCGCGCCGAAGCCGCTGCTGCTGAACACACCAAGGCTATTTCCCCTGCTCGAGATGCTGGCTTCTTTCACTGCTGACGGCGGCACAAAAATCGGCTTGTTTTTGACACGAAATAACTCTTCGAGTGCCCTCGTAAGTGTGCATATTATAAACCGTTGCGCGAAGTAGTAAATCGACGTGATTTTGATTCGCAAGCGGTCAGCACAGTCGCTGCAGCAATCGTCTGTCCGACTGAGTATTGGTCTTTATAGTGTCCCTTTAAACCACGGCTCATTCTTCTCGCTAAAAAATCGGGTGGCGCGTTAGTTTTCTACATTATTCACAAGCTTTAATGTAAGTTAGTTTGCCACTTTTGACACATAGAAAGCATGCCCGCGTTAGAATCAGGCAAATACTGCCAAATGAAAGTGTCCATGGCATTTTTCCTGGGTCTTGTTTAATTTGACCCGCCAGATCATTTGATCAATTCCGTCGGTCCTGTTAAGGTCAAATTAGCGGAAGTCACCTGTACATACGGCCAATCCCCTAACATTGGATTGCAAAGAGAATGACAATTCCAAGATCATTCTGGTCAGTTTTACATTTAACGTCAGCTGTAAGAGCCATGCAGGCATCCTGATTTTACCTTTTTGGAAGTCAACCACATGCTCCGAATTAGTTACGGTGAAAGGGTGATACAATTCCAGACTAGAAAGGCGTTACTGCTTAAAACACAGCATTGAAACGTACCTAGTCAAGAGAATAGCATGGAAAGCAGGCGCGTAGCCGGGGGGGGGGGGGGGCTAATAGGGCTTCCCCCCCCCCCCCCCGAATTTTTTTCGTGCCGGCATGCACCGTCGACCAAAACTACCACCGACGCCGGGAATCATTCCGGATTCTGTCTACAATGTCTTTTTCACGCTCGAAAAGACATTTCGGCACTAACATTCTGAACTCGGGCTGGATTTCAAGACAACGCTCTTGCTCCTGGAGTCACCTAACACAAGGAGCCCCATCCGAGCACAAACTTTCAAGGGCTTTGCGATAGCGAGCGGGCGCGTTGCGGCATCTCGCAGCGGCCGCAGAATCTACGGAGCGCATGGATTTCAATTCCGAAACTTTATGGCTATAAGTTCTCAAACATTTGACGCGAAAGGTGCACCGACATTCCTAAAGGCGTGCTTTAGTTTTTCAATTATGGAACTTTATGGGGTTAATGCTCTTATAAACTTGGGCCAACATGCGTGCACTGGAGCCCTCGTGTCCAAGCCGTTCCAGAAATGAAAGCACGCGCTCGCAGTCTTCCACACACACGAAAATACTAAATATCACCGTGACTGTGAGCTAGCAGCTGATAATTTTCTCCAAAGATTTTCAGGAAGCGTGCCCAATGTGATCGATCAGCTGGACCAGGGCAGGCAAGGTAAGATATGAGAAAACAGAAGAAAGTAAATGGCCTATTACTGAGGAAATTCTTTTTGCGGGCGACAAGGTCTGGCTCTCCGTGGCCACAGGGACAGTGGGCCTATGGATTTAAGCATAGCCACCGCTGAAAATGCAGGTATTATTGCAATAGCAATTATATGGACACTTCAACTGGATTTCTGCCGTCGGCGTCGCCGTGAGGTTCCGTATAGATAAAATCTTCGCCGCGCGCCGCATGCCCGAGCGGAAGCGTGCGGGGACGCACGCTATCACGGAGAGCGACCGCACTCAATCTCCCACGCGCAAGCAAGGAAGCGGGAAGCGAGCGCCGGAGGGAGCGGGGGGGGGCACTTCCACTCTGCCAACAACCGCGCTCGTCGCTCGCTCGCACCGTCTCTTATCTCCACACGGCTCTGACCTTTTATGCGCCGTGCATTCGCCGCTCAGTTTCCGTTGAAGCGATAGACCGCACGTACCTTCGCCGCTGCGGCGTATCCGCTTGCTGCCAGCGTTTTGACAGTCCATTCAGTGTGATCTATTCATGTTTGTTTGTGCGCGCTCACACCACGCTTGTTCATTCAGTTAGTAATAGTCGGGCCACATTTTCCAACGCACGCTACACATGCAATGCTGCCCGGATCGGCAGTGCAGCGCTACAGGTGTGTCCCTTCGCACGCGCTGCCCACGGGAAGCGCTTCTCATCAACACCACCGTTTCACACGCTCCTTCTCGTGGTCATCGAGTCTCTCTTCATGTCGGTCTACTTACGCCGCAGCACACCTGCTTACTTAATCAGCTCATGTTTACTACAATTCATATTGCTAACAAAGCCGCTCACCTTACTTCGTATGACATTGCTGTGTTGCTATCGCATTCATTGCTTTGCCCTTAGGGCGAAACTGACATTTTTTCAGAGAGCTTCTTCGCATGCGTGCCGATTGTCGATACATGTCTGAAAAACCACTTGGAAAGTTGCCCCAGTAATGCCTCATATTTAAGCCCAGATGCACAAAACCAAATTATAGAAATTTGTGGTGAAATTATCAAAGAAAGCCTAGTTGCAAAAGCAGGCTGCTTCTCCATACTTCCTGACGAAATGACGGACATCGCTGGAATCGAACAGCCTACTGTTTGTGCAAGGTACCTAAACAAGGATGCCAATGATATCGAGGGAGTGTTTTAGGTTTTAGCACCGGAATAGATGCCCTCTCTCAGTGCGACTGCAGATTGCTGTACAAACTGCTGCAGATTCTAGTCACCCTTCCAGTGACCACTCCCAGCACAGAGAGAATATTTTTAACAGGAGTTTACTAAAAAACTACTTGCGCTCTACAATGTCTGTGGAACGCATGCTTAGGCTGGCGCTTCTATACACCCAATGAGACGTCGGCATCAACGTGTCCGAAGTCATTGACCGCTTCGCTCAACCTCCCCACCGAGAGAAGTTTGTCCTTTATATAGCAAAGCAGCAAAATCAATGGAAGTAAAAAGCTCTGTTCCGTCAGGTCCATAAGCTCGTAATTATGAAAACGTATGACTGTTCATTAGCTTTTAAAACGCAGAAATTTTAGCCGTTTATTCTAGCAGTTAGCGTCATGATCAAAATTATCATGCGAATAGGAAAATTACGAGGACATCAATAACCAATTTTGACCGACCTTGCTCATTGAAAGACCGGCCCACGCGGCGTTTACCAAAACCACACTCCGATATTAGGTAGTTCAACTTACCGCATGATCTGTGGCTTTCGTTTGTCTTTTTCTTTCCTTTTTGGCTGTTTGCTTTTATTTCTTTTTTGAAGAAATAAAAGAAATAAAATAATTCCTCTATTATTCTACCCACATGGCGCTGTCGCGACCGCCGCATGGCCCGAGTACACATCACGATTTCTGCGATCATAGTTTTGTTCTTGCCTAGATCATCTGTCTTTCTGTGCGCAAAGTTTACTATCTGTGACTGCGCAACATGTTTATTTGTCTTGTTTGACGCATTATATACAGTGATGTTTGCTTAAATACGTAGATTTATTTGAGACTTAGACGTATATTTGAATATCTTGTTGCGAGGTTTTGTGTATACAAGCAGTGAACTTTGTTTCCAGTGACTCTTTTTTGCCCTTTAGCGAGTTGTATCTTCGCATTTGTATATTCCATTCTATCTTCACATTTTTAATGTATATTTTGCAGAACTCCTATTTTTTATTTGTGCTCGATGTTGCGAGTGTAATCTCGGTGTAATTACAATACACGACCGGTAACAGCTGCTCCTGCACAATCTAATGCAACGAGGGACAGCGTCATTGAGGTTTTTTCCTGGCCGTTGCATATGTGAAAAAAATGCAAACTAGGTTCTTGAATGACAAAGATTCATCAAAATATTTGTCCTCAACTTATTCATGCCTTTACGTTTTTCATATCAGCTGCATGCACTGCTTTGCTGGTTTCGAACTGATATAGTTCTAAAGTTCGTGTGATATTTTCTTTACTTATTAAATAGACAAAAAAAACGCGGCAGCATTGATATCAGTTATTTCTGCCACAATTTTTAGGACATACGAATATTCTTTTATTAAAAATACACATTTTACTTGACAGTGCGTAGCGTTCAATAATTCATTTGCAGCATCTAATATACAATGGCATTGGCAATATAGTTATTATTCATGTATGTCATCCCTCGACAAATTCTTTAAGGAGGAGGCCGCGCTGCAACCTGAGCCCCCCCTCCCGAACAAAACTTATGGCTACGCCACTGATGGAAAGGTATAAATTTATGGGTAATTGGTACCAATTTATGGACTTCAACAGAAAGCACTAACACTTCATCATTCATTTTATACTTAGCACAGACAGGCTCAAAATTATTCCCTATGGTCTGGGTTACCAGTCACATAGCTGTACTTCCTACACTTTTTTGGACACACCTTTACAAATAGTGATCATTTCTTCTGGAATCAACTTGGAAGGGAAACAAAACTATCGTGCCAACTGAAGCACCAGAGCTTCCCGTTCCTGTCCAGAATGAGGACTTCACTTGAGGGCCGTTATCGTTCCTGATATATATTAATGTTCTGCCAAATTCTATTAACTCCACGATCAGGTTTTTCGCAGATGACTGCGTCATTTATTGAGTGATCACGTGTTTCAGACCCGTCCATACTTCAATGTGGTTTAGATAAGGTATCTAGTTGGTGTAACACTTGTCTCATGAAATTGAATACTAACCTGTACAGGTTATGCGTGTTTCACACAGGTCTGCCATTGCCAATCTTAGTGCATATCATATTTCAGGCTCTGTACTTCAACAAGGAACTTATAAACATTTAGGGCTTCATATAACTGCTAATCTTTCATGGCAGCCACATATCGATTATATTTATTTACTTAAAGGTAAATAGTCGTTAACAATGCTAACCGCATGCTTAGTTACTGCGGCATAATTTTTCTATGGCTCCATCTTTATTAAAGCTACTACTGTACAAAACCCTAGTGCGATCGAAATTAGAGTACACATGCTCTGTGTGGGACCCGGGCCTTGAAACCCTAATCAATTAGAATCGGTACAGAATCGCAGTGCCCGTTTTATATTGTGTAACTTCTCCTGCGCTGCTAGAAACTCCAATGAAAAGTACCTTGAACCTTCCTAGTCTCTCCCTTCGTAGAAAACTTTCGCGAATGCTAACCTTTCACAAGATTTATTACTAAAATTATCAGCTTCTTTCTCTTCTTTCTGAGCCGTCATTCATATCAGCTCGCACAGATTATCGCCATAAGGTACGCATTCCATACTGCCGGACTAATGCGTACTGCAACTATTTTGTGCCAAAAGACGGCTAGCGATTGGAACCACCTGCCCACATCTGTTGCCGATATCTCTGACACGTGTTTATTTAAAACTGCCGCTGAAAACTATATGTTCGCCTAATCTGCCTTGTTCCTAATATGATTTGCATTTCCCTTAAACTTACGCTTTTTCATTGCTGTATAAGATAGTGTTTTCTTTTGTGCCAAGGCAGCTAGCGATTGGAACCACCTACCCGCCTGTGTTGTGAATATATCTGACGTTTTTTTTTTTAACTGCCGCAGAAAACTATGTGTTTGCCTAATCTACCTTGTTGCTAATCTTATCTTGCATTTCGCCTAAACCTGCATTTTTTCGTTGCTGGATATCATATTTATTTTTGCTGCATTATGACTTTTTTTATGCCACTCCCTTCTGTAACGACCCCTGTGCCTTGAAGGTATTGAAGTAAATAAATAAATAAATGTCTTTCTTTTTGGGCAGTAAGGACTCATGAACTGTGGCACAGTCCCTCCAGTGGCCAAAACGTCCCTCCATCCTTCCTTGCCAAATTGGATGACAAACAGGTTGCACGGAGACAATAATTCGGGAATCTCACCTGACGCCACCACTCAGACCGTAGGACACAGCACATTCAGTGGGCATGCTCTGGTAAATGAGTATGTTTGTTCGTCATCTGTTAATGCCTTGTCTGCCAAAGGAATAGTTCTGCTAGAAGGCACATGATTAGTGCTGCTTTATGCTACCCTTTCGTCATTCCCTGCCTGTCCTTTTTTAGCATTCATGAGGACTGTACAGATCTATTTATTTTGTGTCGTTATAATAGTCTTCCACTCATGACAGTGCCGCTGTCCATCTCCTTCCCTTCTCTTGCGTGTTTGTTTGGCGCTAATTAGACCATGATGAATCCAAAACACTAATACAGCAGTTTCTCTTCAGGCATCATGTCGATGTCGCACTGCGTAAAGGTGCCCTCGGATGCCACGCGCAAGATCGCGTGCTGATGAAAACTGATGTGTTCTTCACACATAACATGAACAGAATTTTGCAGTTGGGAGCCCCTGCTTTCTATTCAGGTGGCACGGGAGAGATGAAAGCTTACTGCACAAACGTGCACACTCAAAGCGCAAAAAGCCTCGATGTGTGTTTGGCAAACAAAGGTGCGGCCCGTGCACGGATACAGTGGAATCTCGTTTATACGATCTTCACAGGGAACCGGAGAATAAAACGTATTACCCGAAGGTCGTGTTATCCGAATATAATCATATACAAGAAAAAAAACGTACATAGAAAAAAAAGTATTATCCCGAAAAACGCATCATGCAGAATCGTATCGAGATTCCACTGTAACTTCAGAAGTGCTTTTTCTGAAATATAAAAGCTGTAATCCAGGGGTGCGGCCCTTAAAGAACACACAGTATTTCAGTGTAACTAAATATCAATCTAATTGAATTTTATAAGTTCTTCATTATAAGACATATTAAATGAGACCCTCACATCCTTATTTCCAACGATCTGTCCCAACACACCTGTAATCTAAAAAGGCACATCAGCCAATGGTTCCTAAATTAGACAGCAATACACATGGAACCTGTTCCTGCTACTCAACATGGTTCCTGTGTTAAATGGCGCAGCTTTGATTCGGATGCACTTCCTCACATGAATGGTTATTCCAGCTTTTCAGAAAGCCAAGCTCAAGGCACTGGACTATGTATGTTCGAGAAATATGGCTTGCTTCGTGCAGCCTGATACCAGACGTGCTTCTCTATTGAGCGTCAGCTTATGGAAAAAAAAGTCCACCTCTGGGTCTTTGTGTGGGTGTTTGGACCCATATATTCATTTACTTCACAAACGAGCACATATGGTCCCTGCTGTGCAGTGCCTTTTTTACCACATCAAGAACTTTGCCACATAAGCAAAACATGCAAATCTTCAACACAGCACACTTGCACCTTGCTGTACCAAGCCATAATTCACTCCAACAAGCACTTCAGCAGTTGCATCAACTGTCTGTGAGCCTTCTTTCATTAAATATTAGTCACCGCACGTCCCTTCCTCATGGAGGTCCTTGACGGCTACCTTTGGAAAGCTTGCTTCACTGCAGATCTGACCAACAATTTTAAGCAAAAACAGCACAATGACGACACACAGGACAAGTCGAAGTGACATTAATTGTGTCCCCAACCAGCTTGCATTATGTGTTAACTGGCTGGTCACACAGACATATTCAAGGAGCCAGAAAAATGACCAGTACTCCTGAAGGCCTGCACAAAGTGGGCGTTGCACATTTCAGCATCATTGGTTCGGCTCATCCTAAAGCAATGTTCTCTTTCCACTTCACCTGCTTTTCCAAACCCTAAACAAAGGAGTCTTTGTCCCATCTGTACTCCTTGCTAAATGCCCTAGCCTAGTTACCAAGAGGAGGCAACAGCCTCCTCTTGGTAACTAGGCTAGGCTAGGCAACAACCCAAGATCATGAAAAGTCCATAGGCCATCATGGAACCACGGCCAATATCACAGAAGAAGCAAAGCAAAAACATGTGTATTTATAGGTGCATATTAAGAGATCTCAGGTGGTCAAGAAAAAGTCTAAAGCCAACCATCACACCACCTTTAACTGCTTAGTTAGAACATTGGGGCACTAAATCTCCTGAAGTCCTGGTTGCCTAAAGTAGCCATGACAGCATTATTACTAGTTTGCCAGAAACTGGTGTAATATCATGTAGGTCAAGTTAGAATGACAAATTATTGCCTGAGCAAGTCACAGTCATCATCATCAACTCGCACAAGTCCAATACAGAATGGAGCCCTCTCCCAGCGATCTCCAATTACCTCTGCCGAAAGTCAGCCTATTCTTTCCTCTGCCTGCACATGTACTACACAGCCGAAGATGTCAGAGGGATACTCTACTGTCCTTGAGTGTGTGTTCTTTCATTAGCAGTTGTATTACTTCTAGAGAGGGCTGGTTATCTGCTCTATCCAGCACATGACCTGCCCTACTCCATCCCTTAATCTCAATACTATTTCAGCTACTCACATTTGTTGAAGAAAGCATACTGCTTCCTTCGTGTCTCTTAATCTTAGGCTTAAGTTCATTATTTTCTTCCCATCCGCTCTGCAGTCTTAAGCTTCTTCCCAAGCAAATAGCTGCAAATTGCTCACAGGCAAGGGTGGCTCTAATGAGATTGACGAGGGTGGCGATATGGGCTTGTTGGTCGGTCATCATGGAATGGTATCTGGATAGCACAGCAAAACACGGACACAAGAAGAAACGAAGACAAGTATTTGTCTTTGTTTCTTCTTGTGTCCGTGTTTTGCTGCGCTATCCAGATACCATTACAAGCGTTAATGAGGGCAAGAAAAGGAGAGAGGATGGGGTCCAACCCCTAGTATTTCCTCTTGCCTCTAATTTCACCCCTCCTACAACCGTGAAGTGCCAAGTGATTGAGTTACCCTCTTGCACCCCCAATGAAAATGGAGAATTAAGCTTTACCCATAACAAAAAAATCATGGCACTGCACCTGCTCACAGGTCCCCTATGCAAGCCATAGTTTCTATACCCATGGATACCCTTTTCTTCTGTTCAGTCTTGTACCAAGTGTCAAGGATGTGCTGTGCCACTTTAAAGCCAAATACTAATCTGGTTATGGCTAACTGTCAGCTAAATTGTGAAAGAAGAGACACAACAAAGGTATGGGACACACCACTGACTATCAACTGTTATTCTCCCAGTGAAACATGTATTGGAGAGTTGGGAAGGTAGAAGTGCTGGGGAACTAATCACCGTTTCAGCTAATCAACATGGTGTTTCAGCATGGTTGACAGCACTGTGCAGCTTCACTTTCTCTGTGCAGGAGGCTTTCCTTGCTGCTCAAAACAACAGATCATGCACTAACACACACAAATGCCCTTTCAATCACCCAAATGTGCACCCATCCTCTACACTATACATATATGTACAGGGGTCGTCAAAGGTTTCCAGGCCACAGCTTGCGTGAACACATTCACTCTCAAGCAAGTGGCGCGGCCCCTGGAGTAATTTTGGCCGTCACGAGCTGTGGATGGCGATAAACAGTGTCCCTTACCGAAGTCGAGGTTTTGACGGAAGCCTGTCTGGTCGGGAAGCATCATAAAGAAGGGTTAACCCTTCTTCAGTGTCCCTTACCCTCTTCAAGTAACCTTGGGCCACTTAACATCCGATACATGACACGCCACAGGGCACGAAGTCAACGTGTTCGGGCAAACTGTGGCTTGGAAACTTTTGACGACCCTTGTACATATAATGTTGTGAATAAAAGTGTGTAAAGCTCTGTGAAAAAGTGATAAACACTGGTAGAAAAATGCTGGCTCTCCCGCAATCGAAAGTAGATGTAAGCATGAAATGACTACCATATGGTGTCTTTTGCTGCCTGTGGTGCCTCCGCCTACAACCGCTTTTCTTCTTCCAACAGTGCAGCGTGCTCAGCATCTGTCGCTACCTTCTTGTCACAGACCGCTCACGACTCACGGACTGCTGGTGTTCAAAAGAACACAGGCAACCTCTATCTGCCTTTTGAACGTCACCATTGAAAATGACAAATAAAACTTCGGCATACTAATTGTTACAGCTTGAGTGGTATTGTGAACAAACGTTAGGAAGAAATAACAAGCAATATTTTTTGTAACTTGTTTGGGGAATTATCTAGTGTATGAAATGCGGTCCTGTACAAAGCGCTGGGAGCCAGAGACCGAATTTTCCTAACTTTTGACTGGCTGCCCGGATGATCTCGTCTTTGTTCTCGCAATGATGCGCGAATGTTCTCGTTTGAGTGCCGGATGATCTGGTTTGAGTGCCCGGATAACAGTTCTGGCTTTTGGCTCAAGGTCCCTTGAAGGTCGCCAACGGGAGCTAAAAGCATTTCATGCTGAAAAGGAATGTTGGTAACGTCAACATTTCAACAAGGATACTTGTGCGTAATTGATATTCAGCAGTGCATCTCATCTTTTCACATGTTGCTTCCTGTATCACAATTCAGCTGACAGTTTGCCATCACCACATACTAAGTGGCTCAGATTCAGACACTGTTGCCAAATAAACTGGCCTGTCAGTTTGCACTTCCTGATGCAAGAAGCATTCTGCCGCTGATGCCACAGCTCATTGTTCGTACAGTGGATGGGCAGTCTTGCAATGTCGGTCCAGGTGGTGCTTATGCACAAAGGAGCGATCGCAGTAAATGCACACAAAAGGCCGCTCGCCCGTGTGGCTGCGTAAGTGGCGCAAAATGTGTGCCTTGCGCTCGGTCTTGTAGCTGCACAGGTTGCACTGGTAAGTGTGCAGTTCACCCCCTCGGCAGGCGCTCGTCATCTCCTGGTACACCGACTCCGTGTAGCCCACCTCGCCTGTGGCAACGAGTAAGTGCGACATGTCAATGCCAAGATCACACCCCAGGATGGCAGGCAGCAAGTCGAACTAGTCAGCATCATTCATGATAAGAGAGTAGCACTAACAGCACATGCACAAGTCAAGCATCTGACGAAATTATGACTGGTCGCGAAAAATCACGGCAAAAAACAAAATACCTTGGCGAAAAATTATTTTAGAACTTGACGTTCTGGCCCAGTTTCGTTCTGAACAAGGCTCCCATATGGGGGTCAAAACATCGAAGCTTTTAAATAATTTTTCACCTTGGTTGGTGTCTGTTTTGTTTTTCACCAGCATATGTACACTCAATTTCCTGCAAGACCTTGTAGTGTCGCATTTGGCAGATAGCACCAACACTTCTGTTGGTGGTTGTTCAGCAGGGGAAACATTTACAGTCTGCTTTGCTTCTGTCAAGCCTGCCATTTTCAAAATTTGTATTATACTCTAATGCCTTTTTATATTAGTCAGCCAGAACAAATCTATACAATCTATGTCACCACACTTAAAAGCTGCCCTTATATGCTGCTTCATGCAGTGGTATCTGAGCTGAGCCACCATTGCTCGTACAGTGCTGAGCAGTTGAAATGCAACACTCAGAGCACATGGCTGACGAGGACACTGGGGACACAAGCTAAGCTTGGAAACTGAAGTAGTATGCTTCTGTTACATTCATATAAGCATGGCGAGTAATATTGTGCCAGATAGCACACTCAACTGGCCTTAGTCAAGTGTGCCTAAAGTCAAAAGCACACTCGACTTGAAGAAGCCTTAAGTCAGTCTGAGGCAACCTTCCATGCAATACCCATGCCCGTGCACTGTGACATTAGTACACTGCTACCTAACACTTTTGCCTGAATTTTGCATAGGCGCTAACAAGTTTAACTTCAGAGGCTCAACCCTCCATTTTGTACAAGAAATGCATTTTCTGATTTGTTTATATCATGTTATCCCATCTCCAGCTCATGACATTTCACACTTCGTGTATTTTACAATGGTGACGTTAAGCACTTCACATACTTTTTTTATGTGCCACAAGTGCCTGATACAATGTCAAATAATGGGACATCAATCCCTGTGCACAGTTTATCTCTGCTTATATTTACTGGAAGTGAGCCTGGTTATACTGGCGCAAATAACAGCTTGCAGGAAAGCAAGTGGCATCATTCATGTGCATTTTGCCTAGGAATGAAGCCGAACACGAGACATTGCTTTCATCGCTCGGCATCTACCATAAATCCAAATGTCCACTGACAGCATTACATGAGGCAGGTGTTGATGTCGCCCTACTGCAACAGGAGCATCTGGTATTTCGAACAAAAACAGTGTGGCAACAATGAGAGATAGACTGTCTGCATCTTTACCATGTAGAAACTACACAAACTGTCTGTCTTGAAGCAGTATTGGGCTCACCTAATGCTTTTTGTTTGCCTGCCTGCCTGTCTATGGCATGGCTCAATCGTTTGTTTAGAACATGATTTTCCAGTGCAAATTTATATGGGGCAGATCGAGGTATACAAGAGAAACACTCAACTTCAACTGGTCTTTATTAGTAAAGCACAATAAAGCTGAACTCGGAGTTGCTGCCTGGGAAGCAAATAAAAATTGTCACTGCACACCGATGTCATCTAACATGCCTTCGTGCACACTCTGCACAGTGACAGCTGTGCGTTACATGTTGTTGTGGAGTAAAGAGCAGTTGAAGTTAGCACTTGTCCTGTGCATGTCGCCCTGTCCTGTCTAAACTGGCAATGTGCAAATAGTAACTTTTAAGACTAACCCAAATAGGAATCAAATATTGAAAACTTTTCTAACAGTTTTCGAATAATGCACAGCCATTTTCACAATTCATATAAACATTGTTCACACCCTAGTATTGATAACATTATCAAGTTTCTGTCATTGCATTGAGTGTTATGAAGTGTTGTTTATAAAGTTCAAGTATTAGGAATAAATAAGCAGTTTTTTCGCATACACCGGACTCTTCAGAGAGTGTGAATGATCACTGTGTAACCGGTCAAGTCTGGCTTCTCGAGTGATGTACCTTGCTCCTCTATGTAAGTTGACATGTTCTACACTTGTGCTATGCCCGTGGTGATGAAATGTATCATAATTTTGATCCAATTTCGTGCTTGATTACATGTGGTTGGTGTTTTGACGTATTAGAAAATTACAAGTAATGACAATTCAAAAATTTGAAATATTCACACTCTCCTAGCCTAACCTGTGCAAAAAAAAATTATGTTCCATAACACTTGCCCACTTTACCAGATGGAATATTTCGTCTTTCCCCTGCTTTACTCAAACTTGGTTCTTTAGCTGCTTTACACGCCAAGCATCAGTCACAACTTGAAACTTAAGCACAACACCTTTTTTTTTCTATGACGTTGCTGCACTGCAATGTGACTTTATTTTGAGCATCTCCACGTGCCCTTATGACAGCCCCACAATGAAGCAGTGGCCACAGGCAGCTGCCGAATTTTGTCTACGTCCTTGACACGGTGTTGGTGATACACTGGAGCGAGTACATTGAGAAAATCCTGCCAGCATCTGCACTTATTAATGTAATGTCAGCAAATCTGCCCCTTCCTGCTTGCAGCTTGCACAAGCTCCCAATTAAAGGAGAGCAGAGTCTGTCAAAACCCTGAACGAACACAATATAAGAGTAACTAGATTAATGCAATAAGCAAGCGGAGAGCACTGTACTGCTGTTGCAGTCCAGGTTGCACACAAATAGCACAGAAACATGGGATGTGCGCAGCACTATAAGCCCCTTCTACTAGTTTTTTACTGGCTGGCATTGATGAGCTTATACTGCTGGACACCTCATGCCACCATTTTATGCCTGCAACTTCTTTTATAGCAATGGCTGTACAACCCATCCCCATCTCATGATACACACAGAGATTTCTAGACAGAATGTTTGTTCCGTGGTGGTCACACAACAGTTCCAAACCTGTGGATCCGTGTGCGTGTTGGTCCACATTAGTGTTCGCAAGTCAGCACCATGTCATGTTTGCCGAGATGCGCCTGCTTTTACTGTTTTGGCATCATGACTGCCATACCATGGAATGGATAATTAACTGCAATCTGCTCAATAAAATATGCTTGGTCAGAGTCTTTCTGATAACCTCTCAAGGCATGGACCACTGATTGTACCTACACACATGCTTTTCATTCAGCATTGCTAAAGCAATTAGTGGGATAGTATCAATACATAATCATTGCTTCATGAATTTTTTTTACATTAAAGCTGATTGACTGTTCACCTCCACTGTTCCTTCCTTCATCTTTTCAAATGCTGAATAGAGGCCTAGAAGCTATGTTGTTCATTTTCACTAGGCACTTTTGACTTCTTATTGTGTCCTCCTAGTTTCATTGTGCACAAAAGCCCTAAAAGGAGGCTTATTTTTTTAAGCACTCTTTTTTAATTGAAACACTGAAGCAATTTTGCAGATTCCCATCAGATTTCGACAGAGTTGGCTAACCTAATTAAACTTTCTTACAAACATCACTTTAAAAATTATCTTGCACTTCTATTTACTTTTTTGCTGCATTGAATAAACTTTTTGCTGAATTGCAATTGAATTCCATGAACCTTCAAAGACACCCACACATCAACCTTTTAAAGCACATTGTTCGATTACATTCTTTTTGGCATTGTTGGCCTGTACACCTTGTGTTTATTAACCTGTTTTAAACAAACGTTTATTTGTCTAAGGCATCTGCAAGGACTCAGGCTTGCAAAGAAAGTATTTTTACCTGAAGCTTTACATGCATAGGAGGTGTCCTCAGAACTATGGCACAGATGTCTTGCACTTCATTATAGCGGGCATGTCAAAGTTCAATGTGCACCACTCATATATACAATTAAAAAAAAAAAAAATTGCATCACACCACTGTGTTTGTCACACACAACCAGTGTCAATTCTAAAGAAAATAAATTCACCCATTTGTATATTCTTCGTACTGTGGTAGTGTCTGGTTCTCGCGAAGAATATACAAATGGGTAAATTATTTTTCTTTAGAATTGACACTGGTTGTGTGTGACAAATACAGTGGTGTTCTGCAATTTTTTTTTTCATTGTATATATGAGTGGTGCACATTGAACCTTGACATGCCCGCAATAATGAAGTGCAAGACATCTGTGCCATAGTTCTGAGGACACCTCTTATGTATGTAAAGCTTCAAGTAAAAATACTTTCTTTGCAAGCCTGAGGCCTTGCAGATGCCTTAGACAAAAAAACCTTTGTTTAAAACAGGTTAATAAACACAGGTTGTACAGGCCAACAATGCCAAAAAGAACGTAATTGAACAATGTGCTTTAAAAGGCTGTTAGAAAGTCATGGAATTGAAGCAGACCAGCTCAGGTAAACTGTTCCATGTATAACTGTGATGCTGCTGCTTATCACGCAGCTCGTAGCAGCCGTCCTTAAATGATTCAGGGAATGCTGGAATGTCATACAGACTGCACAGTTGCATCACCCACCAGAGCTACTATGAGACAAGGTACTATGGCCGCCTCAGCGGCAGATCAAGTTGCATTTATACTTAACGCAAGAACAAGGCTGTGAAAGAATGTCACATACAGAGACTGTCATATGAGCACTCATGCAAACAGGAAATGGTTGCACCTAATCACATAACTGCAGCTGACGTACTGTGATGTGTGTTTATTTTAACAACATTACAAGAATATTTCATGCTCCCCACTGTCTTGTTTTCAAATTTCATAGCACGGTTGCTTTTTGTAGTCCGAATCATTCAAGATCTGGTCACCCACATCCCGCTGCAGTTGAATTATTATTTTGTTTGTAAAAAACAAAAAAGGACTTTAAGCGAAACAAGTCATCACCATATACATGTTCTATTAGATGTCTTATCTATGCAACAGCACTCATATCAGTGTTGTTAAAAAAACAACTCGAACAACAATTAAATTGCAGCACCGCATAGACAGAAGAAAAGCCAGGAAAAGTGCTGACAAAATCTGCAAGCTGCATCCTCTTGAAATACATACTTCATAACTGAAAGAGAAAAGTACAAATGAGTATTTACCTTTTCAATATACTGAGAGCACAGAACTGTAGTGTACCAAGATAAATAGCACAACAGCTAGCTCAGTCCCCGAAACAGAATATACTGGTGCATACAGCAAGCCTTAGTTCGTGCTGCCTTCCCACCATTTTTCTACTCTAAGCAATGACAAAAGTTGCAGCACGATGACAGGAGAAAGAGAAACACAGTGAATAGCTGCTGACACAATCAATTTGCATCGCTCTATTACGAAAGCTTATGCTATTGACCCTTTTTGCAAAGCAGTTTGTTCTCGAGAAACAAGATGGCACTTTCGGCGGCGCGCCATACGTTGCCTCAGCGAAAGCGCACGAATACAAAACCATTACCGCTTCTGCCCTGTTTCCGTGCAATCAGCTGTCGGAAATGCAACTGGGTTTTCGCTCACGCACTGTGCTCCATTCATGCTGCAAAATCTGGAGCGGTGGATTGAAGACGTGCGCAGTAGTTGGCTGCAAAAATAGTGACTGGCATATTAAGGAAAGGAATGAATGTGTGTTGCTAAGTTCATGGACCATTGCTACATACGGACAGCCTCTGCTGCCGGTCCTTCTGAATTTACGACTTTGCTCGTGGATGAAAAAAAAAGTCAACTTTTCAAAAATTCATAAAAATTCATGTCAGCGTTGTATCGCTAGCCTCCAATGAAAACACTTCAACACCGGAACATCGACAAGAGTGAGTACCGCTCGTTAAACAATGACAAAGGGAGTAGCGCTGCTTCCTGGCATAGTAATTTTCGTGCACGTTGCCTGCACACATCTACCCTAACTCGCACGTAAACTTACCCACACTCCATTGTCAATGTGTTAAGAATATGTGAATGGGCGCACACTTGAATGTGCGCCAAAGCATGGATAACAGCGACTACACTGACAGCACACGAATGGTCGAAGTTGAATGTTTCGTGACAGTCTACAGGAGTTAAGTGAGTTACTAGCGATACTACATATTTGCTACACGCTATTACAAAAACAGAGAAGCTACGTTCCAAGTCTTGTGTGCAGCAGGAACAAATCTATTGCAACTGAGCACACCCACGAGCGATTAGGCAGAAAATAATCAGATAGCACCAATGAACTTCACTGAGTCAGAAACGTGACAAGCCGCTACTTCTAAGTATTTGCTAAACAAATAACGAGCAAAACACACTGATCCAGATTCAATTCCTAAGCGGAAAGATTGGAATACAATTTTAGCCTCGTTTTTCGAACAAGCACCATACACGCTGCTCGCGCCGTTTGGACAAAGCTTAATTAGCTTCGAAAGCACTTTTACATGTCCTCTGAAGCAGTGGCCAAAGCTTCGTGCCGACCACCCACGCAGTCAGCGTCTGCGATATCTCCCGAAACAGAGGTTTCCTGAGCCGCACCGGGCATCATGTGCATCGATTATAATCACAGAGGCAACAGATGCAGCTGAGGCAAGTAATGGACGCGTCACCGCGTGATCAAACATGGCAGCGCCCACGGGATCACTGCGAAAAGGGTCAATAACAGCGTGTCCAAACTGTCATGCACCAAGATATAAAAATATGCAAATGCCACATAGCTGGACAGAAGCAAGGTAATGTTGTTTGCCGTTATTTGGAGATTATTTTTGCATTCCGCCTCATTACATAATTGGACTTAATTAAGTAATCAATTTCTCAAATGTTATAATTACATGAAGCGAGTCAATGAGAAAATTGTACAGCAACATGAAAAACTCCCAATACAGCTTTCTGTTGCTCAAAACGTGCTACATAAAAGTGTTTTTTCGACCGTGAAAGAAGCCCATGAATGCACGCAACATTGCCGCACGACTGGCCGCTCGAGGCACTTTGCATGTATTCGCGAGTTTCTTCAACGCTCGGAAAAACACTTTTATGTAGCAGGTATTCAGCAACAGAAAGCTGTATCAGGAGTGTTTCATGTTGCTCTACAATTTTCTTATTGACACTTTGATAATTAGGGCAGTACTTCTTGAGTTAGAAAATTAATTACAATTACCTAACTAAATCTCAGAAACGAAAAAATTACTGCCCGCTACTCCACTGTACTGGAAACAATATGCACTAGGTTTTCTTCGAGTAACGCAATTGCTCTTTTTTTAAACCTCGGTGCATGATAGTTGGGACACCCTGTATACCCGGTTAGCTTATCCGGATGCTTGGATGCTAACCAGGGAGATGCTAGAACCTTTTGAAACAGAATGGCGCAGGACTTATTGTGTCATCAGTGTGCTTCTCCGTGAAAAAAAAAAATAATAAATCGGGCACCTGACTGTCCCAACGTGGGAGCGGCCCGCTGCGCGCTGAGTAGCGTACCTCAGGACGTTCATTAAAGTTTTCCATCCATCCATCGGGCACCTTTAAGCAGCATTTTAATGTAACGCAGTCAGTAATAAAAAAACCTTGTTATTGTTTTGTAAAATTCCAATGTTCTTAAAAACATTCAGCTGAAAATCAGCACTGTACGTACTAAGCAAGGCTTGAGAGTGAACTAGTTGGTCTACCATGATAAGTATAACTGAAGCACGAAGGGAAAAATAAGGACAAAGAACACATGTGGGCAAGCACTAACGAAAGTTTTTTTTCATACAGCACGATTTAAAAAGGCGGCGTGCATATACTGATGCTGTTTTAAAATAAAATTTAGCTCGAAGTTAGTGCTTGTCCGTGCCTGTCCTTTCATCCCCAGTTTTCCCTTCACGCTTCAACTCCACTCGTACTGCATGTACAGTCATATTCAATATGAGCTGCAGCGTGGTGCCTGTGGTCGAAGACGTGCCAACACTTCATGGCAGCACTAACATACGAAAAATTTGAGAAGTAAACACCATTCTAATTAGTGGCACTTGTTAAACCAATTTTTCTAATGTCGGCACTGCCGTTTAATCTTGGAACCCTTTTGACCACGGCACGTGTTGCAGCTGATGTTGAACATTACTGTAGATTTTTCTGTCTTGGTTCTGCTGTCATGCACTGCAAATCCCAAGCAAATAAACAACAGAAACACAAGACTTCCAAATTGTTAAGCAAAGCAACTTTCACCCAAAAGGTACAATCTTAGACACTCTAAACAATGAAGAAACCAGTCTAAAGGTGTTTGCACAACGCAATCATCAAACTGTCAATGCTACATAAATATAGGCTATGTTAATTGATGTTTACTAGCACGTGACCAAATGTAAACAATGTTTGGCAAGAAGTCAACGTGATTTTTCAGGTTCAGATACTGCAAATTCACATTGTATGAAAAAGATGGGAAACGCAACGCCCTCAATGCGATGCTTTACTCACTCTGACCATCCACACCTCAAAGGGAACACTACACCAAACCTGACCAGACAGTGAAAAGCTCACCCCAACATGCAGACACCACAAGCCGAATAAAATGATTCACACGACTTCCGACTTACCTTTTCATCATTTCTTAGAACAAAAAAGAAATAAAGCTCAGAAATAATATTAACAGGGGTACCACATCTCATAACAGGGGCAGCGTAAGAGACATCAGAATTGCACATTTGTTCATTCTAACGTGACATCCAGTAACCTTAAAAATGGGAATGCACACTTGACAGGAACTGTTCACTTTCAAAGCACTGACATCACAAAACGGTCAAGCGCCACAATGCATTTGTGCCTTTCTTTCACCTGCGCTCTAAAGAAAACTTACAAGCTTTGGAATACAATTTTGCCACACAATGGTAATTGTCACCAATCGTGTGTGCACGTCCTTTCTTAAACACTGCATCCAGTACTTTTCCGACAGGAATGCCATGGGATGCTGACTGATATGCACATGCCGCCCCTGACAGAGAAGTGCTGGGAATGCAACATTAAAGAAGGGACATGCACACATTTGATGGTCATTATCATTGCCGTGCCAACATTGCCCCCCCCCCCTCTCCCCAAAAATATATAACTGCACAACCAAAAATATTTGCAGCTTTTCAGATTGTGGTAGTGCCTTGCAGGATTTGCATTCTTTCATAAGCAACTGCTCTGACATTTCATAAGCAACTGCTCTGACACATGGCTAACTTCAAATAGAAAAAAAAATGAAGGAAGAGGGAATGGTGCATGAAATGTGCCAGAATGTTTGGACATTAGAAACCTGCACACAGCGGAAGACCATGCAAGAAAACCATGGGTCATTTAGAAAGAGATTTTACAGGGTCACTCAAAAGAAAGTCTCGAGTACCGCTCAAAACAATAATAGTTTGTCGTTCAATGAGAGCAAGACAGCTCGCATTTATTATGTGCAGAATTCTGAGCTAAGGCTTGAGTAAATGTAATCCCCCCCCCCCCCCCCACTAATGGCTTCTTTTTTCAGCAAGTGACATGTTTTGTTACACTGAGAAACCTTCACAGACGGCCAGCTGGTTCAACATAACTTACGCCTGTGCACTGAAGTTATAAAAAATCTAGACAGATGGGAAGGAACATGGGCATAATATGTATATAATATATAGATATTATATTATAAAGAGAAAAAGTACTTGGACTACATGAGCAAACTACTCTTCTACAATACCAAAACAAGCACCATGAGAAGCTTTCTAAGCCAGAAAGGACACAGCTACAAAAGACACTTGAAGTTCCCGCACAAGCTCACAGTGGTGTTCAGGATGTTGGCGGCGTCTGCTCGGTAGTAGTCAATTACTTATTGGTAAAGATGGGCTGCAAATGAGCCAAAGAATGAACTTCGCAAGTTTCAACAACTCTTACTCAAACAAAATGGCTGAAATGCAGAAAAAATGCTTTGCAATCCATAACTTGACACTGACGTACCGGCCCTGGGGTTTTGGCACGAAGTTTGAAGATTAAACTTTGACCATCATTTCACCACCAAATTATTTCACCACCATTTCACCATCATCATCACCAAATAAACAACAGTATAGTTCTTTAAGAATACTTTATCAATCTAAGCTGATTCAGTGGTTCTGTTTAGTGTCCCTTTAAGTGAAACAGCCAACATGAGAGAAATACATTTATTAATTGAAAAAAAAATGTACATATATTAAAAGGCAACTCTAGTAGTTTTTCCGGCGAAGTGCCTAGATTAGGTGAATTGTTTAGCTCCTTAATACGTAGAGCAGCAAGCTGTCGTATATAGCTTCGCAGCGTTCCAACGATCCAGTCGTTTAGAGTAACAACTGAGCTCCAGCCCAGGAAGGCAGATTCTTCGCAGCGAGGATAGCCAAGACATGTCCATAGCAGATGGTATGCTGTGGCTGGCTCACTCGTGTCGCAAGTTCCACAGCTACCATGAGCAGTAGCACACCCAGGATCTCTGCCAGGGGGGTTGACAGTTTGCCAATACCATCTAAACAGCACTAATTTCAATTTCTTCATGGGAAATGGTCAAAAAATGTGCTTTTTGCGAGTGTGCAAACGATTGCGCATCTTACATCTTAGTTGCAGTACTCAAATGCGCAAGGAAAGAAAAGGGGTTAAACAAAAGGGGGGGGGGGGTAGGTCAGCCTCAGGGGGGGGGGGTTACAACCCCCGAACCCCCCATCGGTGCACCACTGAACATGAGTACCCAGTAGTGCCAATTCAAATAATTTTGTAGCTAAGCCTAGAAATTTTGGGGCCAACCTACCTGCCAATAATGAGGTGCAGGTATAGGTAATTAAATTACCTGTCTGATTAAAATCTAGCTGCAAATGCACCTACATTGAGGAAATCATTTAAATTTGGGTTTTATGTGGCAGAACCAGGATATGATTATGAGGTATACCGTAATGGAGCACTCCGAATTAATTTTAACCACCTGGGGTTCTTTAACATGCACCCAGTGCACAGTACAGGAGTGTTTTCGAATTCGCCCCATTGAAATGTGGCTGCCACGGACAGGTTTGACCCCGCAGCCTTAGGCTTAGAAGCGCAATGCCGAAGCCATTACACCACCACAGTAGGTTTTGTGGAATTATAACTATTTTGTAACTACGTACTTCTAATACTTGACAAATAATGCTTGCTAACCACTTCTAGTTCAGGAGGTAATGACGAGCCATGTGAAGTAATCGCTGTCTTTGATGGTGAACGCCAATATGAACAGATTCCGCTAACAGTAATACTAACAATGAGAAAACCATGCGTTAAAGTCTTGCGGAGATATCTGCGACACACTCCCCGCTGCAATGACAAAGTCATTTTCCTTCTTTAGGCTGTGAATTTGATCGGTTAGAGCAGCTGGATCGGCCTACAAGTGTTGATCATCCGGGCATATGCACTACAAAGGCCCTCAACATTGCCATCTCAGCCAGTGAGTGCCCTTTCGATTACACCCATTTCTTGGTTGCGCTGTCTCCTTCAGTAACATCATATCACCAATGCTTACTCATTTCATGCATTTGGCCTACTTCACATGGGTCAATTTGAAGCTCTTTCCAGTACTCCCTTGCCAATTGGCTCCAGAAATCCGTCAATGACTTCTGTCTTTTAGAGATCGCTTTCCTTAAGTTCACACATGATAATGCGTTGATTTCCCAGCGCTGCAGGGCAGACAATGCCATCAACCGTTTTCCGTGAGGAACAATGCCAGACAAAGTGGTTCGGGCTCATTGGGTCCAGTGTGAACGTGGGTGAGAGGGCACGAGTCCAGCACCGCTTCGACCTCTGTCAGCAGCATTGCCATTTCATCGAAACTAATGTGGCTAGTTCCGAGGGTCTTTTTCAAAGCTTAGTCCGACGAGGCACTCATAAAAACCACCCCACCAGAGACGGTGCTCCATGATGAACTTCCATTGAACTGACAAATTTGCAATGTAATCCCATACGTCCTCGCCTCTGACCAAAGAGACGCCAAATCCTTGTTTGCCTTTTTGAAGGTTGGCACATTGTCAGTGTAGATAATGTTGGGGAGGCCTCGCCTTGCGATGAATCTGAAAGGCGAGAAGAAAGGAGGCTGTCAACTGTGTCGCTCACCAGCTCCAGATGAATAGCTGCAGGTAAACAATGCAATACAGCACTTCACAGCAGTTGTTCCCTTGACTAGAAGATGTCCGGCGAAGTCAGTACCAGTTACTTCAAAAGGTCTGGCCTCTGTTATTCATTCTTCAGGATACGGAGCCTCGCCACAAAGGAGAGACCAGTGTTGGAGTGCACGAAACAAGCGGCCGAAGGTTTTGCAGTCGTGGTCGGGGGCCATATAATTTATTTCAAGTCCTTCCAAGAAAACCACGTGTTTCTGTGTTTGGGCGCTATCCACAAAAGTCACCTTTGTTGCCAGCTTATTTTTATGTCCAGTGCAGAATGACTCTTTCTCACTGTGACAGCCTGCTCCATCCTGTCTGCAAACTTTGTAATGCCATCAGACCACTTAATACAGTTAGTCACACTCACACGAAGTGACAGGAAAGGAGGCCAGAGAAAGCAAGGGGGAAGCTAATTGTTGTTTAACTAAAATGTAGAAATAATAAGGCAAGAAATATGTATTTGCAAGTGCACGAAAAGATAAGTGCAGCAAGTTATCTTTTTTCCACTTTTATATTTCCTACATTTCAATTAAGCATAACTATTAGCTTCCCCTATGCTTTCTCTGGCCTTATTTTCTGTCATTTCGTATGAGTGTGACTAACAAGAATGGAGGCCCTCAGTTCGCCGGGCCTTTGTATCTCGCCTAACTACAGTGAGGCATCTTAATTGCACTGAGATGCCAACAACGCGATCAGCGGCCGCGCATTTCCATGCTGGATCTTTCTTTTTTTCTTAGTACACTTCTTATATCTTTTCATTTGTTGGATAGAGCACGATATTCACATTGTTCACATAAATTACAACTCCAAACTTCTAGTCTGTAGCAAAAAAGAAGCTAGCTATTGACATCTCGCTCAGTATTTTGCATTTACTAAAAGAAATAAAAGTAGGTGAGTACATAGATGTTTTTGAAAGATGAACAAGGACAGCTTGTGCTAAATACCGCGACATTCTTACGCAACTGGACATAGCACAGAGTCTTGTACTGACTAAGCGCGGACAAAGAACTCCAAATCACTCACATTGCAATCTGCTTGGGAGCGTCAAACGCACACTGAACCATGGCACGCTACAAAAAGCGCATTTCCCGTGATGTTCAGCATCCATGTTGCCCCGCACCGAGATCGTGATAGCATTCACCTTAGTGACCACAGTGTTGTTACAAGAAGCCATACTGATTAACTCTTTGGCTTTCTTGTTTTCCCTTCTCGAGAACACTGCCATTTTTGCTCTCTGTATATCCTAGAGTGCACATCCTACAGTTTGTCTAGCAATAGTAGCAAGCTGACCTATAACTGCCGAGTTGGGAACTTCAACAGAAATAGTGACTCTGCAGAGCCCCTGAAACAAAGTTTCGGCTGTGGGACAGAACTGGCATGGCCAAGTTTGGAAGCACAAGCATCTCTGCCTAATTCTGTCCCCATTCTCGCACACAACGCAACTCGGGAGTCGTAAAAATCTGCCAGGGGGGTGTGCCGAATGAAGAAGTAAATATGCTTTAACCGTTTCGTGCCGAACCAGTAGCCATTATTTCTTTTTGTTCAGGTTCGGTTCGGGTTCAGGCACGTTCTAAGAATATCAGTTTGGGCTCATTTCCAGCCAAAATTCTGGTTCGAGTATAGTTTTCGGTTTGGGTTCAGTTTTACACCATGCTGTGAACTCAACATAGCATAATGCACACCATTACTTGTTGCATGGGGTGACCACCACGCAAGAAAACTACAGAGCAAAGTTTGTTACCATATCACAAACATAAGCTAGAACTGTTTTTAGATTAAAGCCTTGTGAACTGCAGAAGTCACATATCATGCCAAGTGATAGCACCGCACAAGGATTTGCTCCAACTTCCGCACGAAACACACCAAAGGTAATCAAATATGAAAGTTGTATGGCACTTATTTTAGTAAATGGGACTTTACTGCAACATAGAGAACAGTTAGTCAATTGCAAAAATTGCATCGAAAAAATCTTGGGAGAGGCTCAAGCTTTGCCTTGAGCAGAAATCGATAGCATTAAAGGGTCTCCGACTGCTTCTCATGCACTCGTTTCTCACCACTAAGTCAAAGACACAAAGCATCAGTAGCGCACCCAGGATCTCTGCCAGGGGGGGTTGACAGTTTGCTAATACCATCTAAACAGCACTAATTTCGATTTCTTCACTGGACATTGTCAAAAAATGCGCTTTTGCGAGTGTGCAGACGATTGCGCGTCTTATCTTAGTTGCAGTACTCAAATGCGTAAGGAAAGGGCTTAAACAAAAGGGGGGGTTACAACCCCCGAATCCCCCCCGTCGGTGCGCCACTGCAAAGCATTCACTACGACCCGCTCAAACATGCTTAACCAACTGGCCTTCGTGGCCGTTTCACATTCCGAAGGTCACCCGGGTTAGACCAATTTTCTTTTCAGCTCGGTTACTTTGCTTTGGTTTCAGGAACCTCCCTGTGATATTTGGCGTCAATGTGAACATTCTTTGAACGCATTTTCTGCATTCTTTACTTCCATCGGGAGTTTTCACTCACGTCCATCATTCAACCGTACAACACGTAACTCCCAACTGCAATGTCTTGCCGAAGTACGCTTATGCGAAGTTGCGGAGCAAGTAATTCGCCGGTCGTCGAGGCATCGCAAGCCAGTGCACAGAGAAAAGTTGTGTGAAGCAACATTACACTGACGATGGGTGGTTTTAGTAAGTGCAGAGATGGTGCTAGATACTGCAGCACTGGTTGGAGGACGGCGAAGCGCCGCTCCGCAGCATTTTTTTGTTCCCCCTTTACGCTGACGTTGATCAAAGCAATAACCACGCACAAAGTACTATTCCAATGATGGAGCTCTATGCGCCTGGTTATTATGTATGCTGTGGCTAGGCAACCGGTTAAACACTAACAATACAAAGATATATCCGAACGCACTGTTTTGTACCCCCAACAAAACGCTATGGAGCTGCTGCTGAAGCGCGCAGTTAAGAGCCCCGTTTTGAAATTTCGCGGGCGTGCAGCCTCGATCGCTGGGCGAACGAAGAAAAATAGACATTCAATATGTGCCGTTCGCGGTCGGCCGCAAAGCAATGACACTTGTTGCACAAACATGCGGTCAGTTCACACCTGCGGAGCTTTGAAATATTTCGCATCTGCAGCCGTTACCCGACAAATCAGCTTCGCGACCTGTAGAACGCCACTTCCCGACAACGTTGACACTGCAGCTGAACAGGCACGATGTGCCCGTCCACGCCTGGCGAATCCGTGCGACTTACGAACTTCGGTAAACGCGCTTGTCCTCAAGAGAGCGGCCAAGTCCGAGCGTTCGAATGGCAAAGCACGTCACCTCTCGGCTTACCGACGCCCACGTATGCAGCCGCTTGCTAGTTTCGGCACAGCTGTTGCGACGACGTCCTCTTCATGTGACACTATTTCCGCGACATAAAACGCTCTGCGCGCATTTGATAGGTCGTGCTACGAGTGGATGTGGTGCCGCACTACGACACGTCGTTGGGCGCTGCGCTAGCGGTCCTGTTCTTTCGACGAAAACATTACAGGACCAGCAGGACGAAACAGCCGCCACTTACGACAATGCAATACGTGGAGGCGGCCATATTGCCAATGCCAATGGCGCTTCGGACTCCCTACTTGGAATGTCGATATCAGCAAGCTACAGTCATTGCTACAGTTATGGCTACAGTGCATGCTACAATGTGTATTTGCGCTCAACAAGCCCGGAACACGTGTGGCACTACCTTCCAAAAGGTGCCAAAATTAGAAAAAGAAAAAAACAAATTAGCAAGTCCTTACACTACGCGTTTGACGCCTCCCTCATTCGAGAGGCTATGCTAGCTATGCGCATAGATGTTTATGCTACAGCGTCTGTGATAAGAGAGTTGTGGCATCATAATTAGCCTACCCTACTTTTCCTATCACCTGTAGTTCCCTCTTTCCCGTTCCCTAGCTCTCACCCGGCCAGTTGCTCCACCGAACACATACATCACGAAAGGCCGTTTTGTTCTGGAGATCGGTGCGCTGCCTCCGGGATCGGCCGTTGCAAACCGCATTGAAGCCCACGCACCGCGCATCGGCGGGCAGTCTCTTGATGCGTCGACGCATTGAATTTCGGATACTTTCGGTGTTCTGGTATCTGTACAGTGCTAACGTCGACTTTGCCACATTGTCAGCTATGATTCGCGCGCAGGGCGGCTACGCCCTCCGATTTTTAGGACACCCTCAAGGTCCACAAAGTAGTAATGAATTACTCGTGATGAAAAGGTAGACATAGCAATTCAGGAATAGTAACGATATATTTCAGGCAATTAAAATCTAATATATCTGTTCCAAATTTGTTACACCATCTTCCCACAGTTCCCCCAAATGACTGTTGAATAAAACTATCTTCGGCATGAATGTAATTCATTGAATTTGAAGTCAATAACAGCAGAGTATGCTCGCATCAAATGGTGCTTGATGCCGGCCTGTGCTTCCACAAGAGACTCCTTTGGCGAGTCCTTAGCATTGTGCAGCTGTTGGTAAGTTCTCCCTCTCAGTGACGCCCCTCATATATGTAAGCAGAAGAAAACCAATCGTATTCAATCACAAGTCCGCACCTTGTAAAATGCTTTATATATCGGAAACTAGAGCACACCACTCACAGCCATCCACTCGATCCTGCACAGGCCCTGCAGGAGGAAGGAAATTCATTGCTTAGGAAAGGAGCCTCATGTCCTTGTGCACAGACATTATGGAAATTGCAGTTTGAAGCTGCTTGGCAGTGGCTTTTGTGGGAATGCGCGACTTCCACGCGTCCCCTGATGTTGTTTTCCCCGCATGGCTTCCGTCTCCTGTAACCCGTCTTCGTCGCATAGCTTTACGGCGGCGCAGTTGCAGCGAATTACGAGAGATGGCGCTAGTGTTGCGCTGCTAACGCCACCTGACGGCGGGGGGTTACGCGGGCACAAAAGGGAGAAGGCTGTTGCTCTTCGGCTGGAGTTATGGGTGTTCTGTGCTGGAGTTCTCCCTGACTGCCGAAGAGCGAGGTCACGTAGCTCTCTGCTCCGAGGATCTTGCCTCATCAGTCGAGCCCAACTTCTTCACCCGTGCGGACGTGCGTGCGCTCCGCTCCGGCGTGTGCGGTACGAACCGCGTGAACTCCGACGTGCCGTGCATGGATTACAGTTAAGGGACCAAGGATTGTGCTTGGTTTTTTCCGCGAGCGAAGCGATTCCCGCTCTGCTAGACCCGCACGCGCACGAGTGTTTTTACTCTTTTACACGTGCTACGTGTTCCTCGCTGTGCGTGCGCCTTGTTGATTCAATGCTGGCTGACCTACTGTAGGGGCACCCTGCCCGAGACGAAGAGGACTACCCTCTCCCTCCACCCCCTTATTTCACTTTTCCTACTTTCTGCCCCCCATTCCCTGCCCCTCAGATGCTTAGCCGTGCTCCATACAAGGGCTGCTGAAATATGCATCTTTCATATCCACAACCTCTACTACTATGTTTGCAGATTTTCTTCTTGTAGCGCAAAAACACAAGGACATAGAAGAACGGAGACACACACAGGCGCTAACTACACACAACGATTTATCTACTAAGTACGAGGCTACGCGACGTACAGAAATCTTTGATGGTTGAGGCTTACAGCGTTTTTAGAGCGTCAACGCCTTCGGAGGTCACTCTGCCAGCTTCGTACTCCGGTGCTTGCCGGAAGACTTGACGCACTAGCGAAAGCTGCTCTGGTCTGGTCCTCGCGGTTTCTACGGCGAATTTTGGACCGTCAAAGATTTCTGTAGGTCGCGTAGTCTCGTACTGTTAGTAGATAAATCGTTGTGTGTAGTTAGTGCCTGTGTGTGTCTCCGTTCTTCTACTTCAGTGTGTTTTTGCGCTACAAGAA
Source organism: Dermacentor silvarum (assembly GCF_013339745.2). NCBI lineage: Eukaryota > Metazoa > Arthropoda > Arachnida > Ixodida > Ixodidae > Dermacentor > Dermacentor silvarum. Next base: position 95,631 of record NW_023606772.1, on the reverse strand, counting down.
GAAAATCTGCAAACATCTTACACCAACAAGCCCAAATGTCTACACTGATGGACTCTACTACTACTCTTCGGCTTGGGATCAGCAACCAACACGCACGAACGCTTGGCGCGTGCGCCGGTCTGCTTCGTGGGACCGTCTCGCGACACCGGTATGAACAAACACGGATTGTTCGAACGCACCACCGTTCGCATAACCGTACACGTGAACGACTAGGCGATAGTGACATGGCAATGGGGCGAACATATTCGCTCGCTATCCGGTCGCGGTGAGTCAGACTTCCTTGATTTGTCACGCGCCCATGTGAATGTTCTATGGGTAGTAATTTGACTATATGACAAGGAAGTCTAGCATGGCTGTGGACGACACGAAGGACGCCGACAGGAAGACACAGCAGCGTAGGTTTAGCCAGGTGCACCAGGAACAGCGTCGAGCCCGAGCCCCACTTCAGTAGCGCTGGCGATCCGGCTGCGGAGCTCTACACGACGCACTTCTTCTTCCTTACATCTTCCTTACATCTTACAGACCTGCGACGCAGGTCTGTAAGGGGCGTCAGAGGTTCGATGACATAGTTCACCGGAGAAGTTTGCTGCAGAATCCGGTAGGGTCCATGGTATCGGGATACAAACTTGGAGGAGACACCTGGTGTCGAAGTAGGTGGCACCCACAACCAAACGAGAACATCAGGCGAAAACTGGGTGTGGGGGCTCCCGTCGTCATGACGAAATTTCGGTAGCGCTTGTTCTTGCGTTGTAAGGGGGCGAGCTAGTTGCCGACATTCTTCAGCATACTGGGCGGCTTCGGAAATCGGTGTACCCTCTGATAAGTCGGGATGGTAAGGAAGAATAGTGTCAATGGTAAATGACGGTTCTCAGCCATATAAAAGAAAGAAGGGAGAAAAGCCTGTCGTTGCCTGGGGTGCCGTATTGTAGGTGTACATGACATAGGGAAGGATGAGGTCCCAGTTGGTGTGGTTGGAGGCGACATACATCGAAAGCATGTCGCCAAGAGTTCGGTTAAAGCGTTCTGTCAATCCATTTGTTTGTGGGTGAAATACGGTGGTACAGGGATGAATAATGCGGCATTCAGTGAGAAGTTCTTGAAGGACATATCGGCGAGAAAGACGCGGCCCTCGTGCCCGCCCGACCGCTCAGTAGTTCGCGTGGGAGCGCCGTGACGTAGAACGAGCGTTGAAGCAGGAAGGAGGCAACGTCACGAGCCGTCACGGCGGGTAGAGCGGCCGTTTCGGCATACCTCGTGAGGTGGTCTATAGCTACAATGACCCAACGATTGCAAGCAGCTGTATATGGCAGAGGCCCGTATAGGTCTATTCCAACCCGGTCAAAGGGTCGTGAAGGGCTCGGCAAAGGTTGCATTGGTCCAGAAGAGCGGCAAGGATCAGGCTTGCGGCGTTGACATTCTGTGCAAGAGCGAATGTACTTTTGCACAAATGTGTACATACCACGCCAATAAAACCTATGACGTAGTCTGGTGTAGGTCTTGAAGAGACCAGCGTGTGCACACTGAGGGTCGGCGTGGAAAGCGGCGCATACATCAGTGCGGAGCTGCCGGGGTATTACAAGCAGCCATTTGCAGCCATCAGAACTGTAGTTACGGCGATAGACGATGCCGTCGTGGATGGCGAAGTGCGAAGCTTGCCGGCGTAGCGCTCGGGATGGTGGGCGTTCAGGTGAATCAGAGATGTAATCTATCAAAGATGAAATCCAGGAGTCCTTGCGCTGCTCCAAAGCCATGTCCACAGAAGCGAATGGGGGAAGTGGGTCGTCTAGGACAGAGACACAGACAATGTCGGTGTGGACAAGGCGAGCGCGAAAGAGCATCGGCATCGGCGTGCTTCTTGCCTGAGCGGTACACAACCCGGATGTCGTACTCTCGAAACCTCAGCGCCCACCGGGCTCGGCGGCCGCAGGGATCCTTGAGAGATGACAACCAGCAAAGTGCGTGGTGATCGGTGACAACATCGAAGGACCGGCCATACAGGTATGGACGAAATTTTGTAATGGCCCAGATGATCGCTAGACATTCTCTTTCCATGACTGAATAATTCGCCTCAGCTTTGGTGAAAGTGCGGCTCGCGTAAGCAACAACATATTCCTGGTAGCCGGGCTTTCGCTGGGCGAGCACAGCGCCAAGACCAACGCCGCTAGCATCTGTATGGATTTCCGTGGGAGCAGTGGGATCGAAATGGCGCAGTATCGGTGGTGTTGTAAGTAGGCGCCGTAGCGTCGCGAAGGCCTCGTCGCAAGGCGGTGACCATGCGGAAAGATTGGGGTCTCCCCGAAGAAGCTCTGTCAGCGGTGCCATAATCGAGGCGAAATTTTGAATGAAGCGGCGGAAGTACGAGCAGAGGCCAATGAAACTACGCAAGTCTTTTAGAGACGTTGGCCTTGGGAATTCTTTAACAGCATGTAGCTTTGCGGCATCGGGAAGAACGCCGTCCTGGGACACGACATGTCCGAGAATTGTCAGCTTGCGTGCCCCAAAGTGGCATTTTTTCAGGTTGAGTTGGAGGCCAGCGTCACTGAGACAGCGTAAAACCTGCTCCAAGCGATCGAGGTGAGTAGAAAAATCTGGTGCAAACAAACACTACTACATCATCCAAATAACACAAGCACGTGTTCCATTTTAGGCCTCGAAGAATAGTATCCATCATCCGCTCAAAAGTCGCGGGCGCGTTGCAAAGGCCGAATGGCATCACACGAAATTCGTATAAGCCATCTGGTGTGATGAAAGCTGTTTTAGGCTTATCGTCTGCAGCCATAGGCACCTGCCAATAACCAGAACGTAGATCGAGGGAGGAAAAGAACTCTGCACCTTGTAAGCAGTCTAAGGCGTCATCGATACGTGGCAAAGGATAAACATCCTTTCGGGTTATTTTGTTTAGGCGACAGTAGTCCACGCAAAAACGGATCAAGCCATCCTTCTTTTTAACTAAACCAACTGGCGATGCCCATGGACTGTCGGATGGTTCAACGACACCACGTTTGAGCATTTCACCTACTTGCTCATCAATGACGCGTCGTTCTGTCGAAGATATGCGGTATGGTCGCTGCCGTAGCGGTGAGTGAGCACCGGTGTCAATCCGGTGGCATACAGTCGTCGTTCGACCCAGAGAAGTGCTATGGCTGTCGAAAGCAGGGCGAAATTTGTCGAGGAGACGGAGGAGGTCATGGCGCTGCTTTGGGTTTAAGGCGTTGTCGATGACGTGGCTGAAAAAGTCTTCAGGCGATGTGGCAGGTACGGGACTACCGGAGAGGGTGTTGGACCTCGGACGATCCAGTAGGAAGTTCCAACGCGGTAATGGTGTCATAAGGCTCTACAGTGCTGAGAGATTCACCGCGAAGCAACGTAATCGGGAATGGGAAGTGGTTGTAGACAGGAAGGTGAGTCGCACCTGCTTGAAGGCCAAGCAGCGCGGTTGGGAGTGGCGAGATGTGGTGATGAAAGAAAGCAGTGGAAGGTGTGAAGAGTACGGTAGAGTCGGAGGCAACGGAACAGGATACAGGTGCCAGAGCGGATGCGTGCGGGGGTATCTGGATGTCGTCAGTGAGGGATAACATGTTGCAGGAAAGCGAAACGTCGTCGGATATGGCATTGCTAAGCGAAGAGAAGGCGACTTCTACACGGGAGCAGTCAATGACAGCTTGGTGATGAGAGAGAAAATCCCAACCTAAAATATCATGGGAACAGTGGGGAAGAACGGCAAACTCGACAATGTAGAGCACTCCTTGAATTTCAAGTCTGGCGGTGCACGCAGCCACCGGCTGGACCTGCTGTGCTGTGGCCGTGCGGAGTAATGGACCGAAGAAAGGCGTCGTGACTTTTCGTAATGAGCGGCATAGTTTTTCGGCAATCACAGATATGGCGGCACCTGTGTCAATGAGGGCAAGCACAGAGACACCTTCAACAGCGACATCAATAACATTGGCCGGCGAAATAAGAGGGCTTGAGCGTTGCGACGATGACGCAGTTCTTGCCTCGGGAACTGCGCCGCTTAGTTTTCCGTGTCAGCGGTAGAGGGACGTCGACGCATCGGGGAGAGCGAGCGACGACGAGGAGAAGGAGAACGGCGGTCAGAAACTGGGCGAAGGCTAGTGCGGGGAAGAGGTAAATAGCGGTCTGGAGCGTAAGACAACGGATGGTCATACGCTGCTGTGCGTGGGTCGTCACGTGGATGAAGTGGACGGCGGCGGCACAGGCGTGCAACGTGTCCGGGAATACCACACGAATAGCAGATGGGCCGATTGTCTGCTGTGCGCCAGGGATTAATTGCTCGATGGACTGGAGGTCGTGGTGGCGTGGAGGTAAAAACAGGGCTAGGGATCGGAGGCGGAGCCCGGAACGTCGGTGGGCGTGGTCGTGCGACGGCGTCGGCGTAAGTCAGTGGGGCAGTGAGTTGAGGCGCCCGCTCCAGAGGAAGGACCTCGGACACTTGCTCTTCTATAACGTGTCGTAGGGTCGGACTAAGGGACGAACTGGACTCCGGCGGGTTGGAGATAAGGGAGAGCTGGCGAGCAACTTCTTCCCGGACGAAAGCCTTGATCTGTGAGAGGAGGTTGGAATCGTGAAAAGGAGAGGTCAAGCCAGACAACGATTCCTGATGGGAACAGGACTGCAGGTGAGGAGGCGTTGACGGCGAAGCTCGTCATAGCTTTGGCAGAGTTCAATTACTTGGGCAACAGTAGAGGGGCTCTTTGAAATGAGCATCTGAAACGCATCCTCGTCAATGCCCTTCAGTATATGCTTGATTTTTGTGCCGTCAGTCATGGATGCATCGACGCGTTTGCAGAGAGCGATGACATCTTCGATGTAGCTCGTAAAGGTCTCACCAGGCTGCTGAGAGCGCGACTGCAGACGCTGTTCAGCACGAAGCTTTTGAACAGCAGGGCGGCCGAAGACCTCGCTGAACTTTGTCTTGAACACAGTCCAGCTTGGGACTGCGCTTTCGTGGTTGCGAAACCACAAGTGGGCAATTCCGGTGAGGTAAAAAGGGACGGTGGTCAATTTCGTGATGTCATCCTATTTTTTATTAAGACTGACGCGTTCATATGATGATAGCCAGTCATCAACGTCATGGTCATCAGCACCACTAAAGATGGGAGGGTCGCGCTGACGGAGTGTGCCGGGGCATACGGAGGACTGGGGAGCAAGTGGTGGTAAGCTCGTGGCGCTTGCGGAGGGTTATGATGGTAGGGAGGATCCGGCTGCGCAATTCCAGGATTATAGGAGACCCAGCAAACCTCCACCAATTATGAGAAGGAAGTCTAGCACGGCTGTGCACGACACGAAGGACGCCGACAGGAAGACACAGCAGCGTAGGTTTAGCCAGGTGCACCAGGAACAGCGTCGAGCCCGAGCCCCACTTCAGTAGCGCTGGCGATCCGGCTGCGGAGCTGTACACGACGCACTTCTTCTTCCTTACAGCTAGCATGCATTCGTGTATGCAAGGTGCAATAAATGCCCTTTTGACTGTTTGCATTACTGTGTTGTTGTTCCTTTGTCCCAAGAGCACATGTGAGCCCCACATCTGGCTGCCCAACGTACGGCTCTGAGACATCATTTTGACAGTTTTGCTCGGTTTGAGCAAATCTCGACGGCTCGGCGAACACCCGATCGCAGCTGGTGCAGGGATAGAGCGCCTGGCCGTCGCTGGAGACGTGGCGCTGCAGGTGCTGCATCAGCACCTTCTTGCCCGCGAACGTGCGCTGGCAGAGTGGGCAACTCATGGGCTGGTGGTCCCGCTCCAGCTCGGCCTCAGCGGCGGTTGCGACACGCTGTGGGACAGGATATGCCCACCAAATCCAAGTTCCACTTCAGTCCAGTGTTGCAACATTCTAGTTTTTCCATCATAGCTTTGAATATAAACTGCTCTTCCTTCATACACCTTGCTCGCTTGGACAAGTTCCTGATTTAGCAGGCTTCAGGATGCTCCAGTATCTACCAGCGAGTCCACACTTTTTCTATTTACCATCATTTTAACATACAAAATGTTTGATTTCAAAAGGTATACATTTTCCAAGTTTCCACAATAATCATACTCGGTATTCAAATATTCGACCGTTTCATCATGTGTGTAAGTGCTCAATGATAAAGTATGACGCCTTTTGCTGGGACAACCCATCAGACAATCACAAGACACATACTCAAGGCAAACAAGTAAGTCATCCGTGGAGGTTGGACAGTGCACACGAACATCTCTTTGCGATGCGTAAGTCATGCCTTGGATTATAAACAGCCAGATTGCAGAGTCCAGAAGACTAGGGTCGGCAATATAAAGTAGTCATCTCTGCTCGAAAAAATATGTATTTGAACGTATTTGTTGGCATAGTAGAAGCCCCCCCCCTTCTCTCCCTCCCGTACTGCCTTCCCGCTTTGCTCCTTTTGCATGGGAGATTGCGTCGCTAGTTCCCCTTTCGCCCGGTTGCAAGATACGCATTTGGCGCCGCAGCAAAGTGTTGCCCCCCTCCCTCCCTCCTATACCACCTCGGCGTTTCGCGCCACGAAAGTCGCGCTTGCTTTCCGCCGTGCGTTCGCTCTCCATGATAGCGGGCGTCCCACGCGCGCTTTCACTCGCACATACGGCGCGCGGCGATGATTTTATCGCCCTTGGACTTACACGGAACCTCACGGCGACGGCGACGGCAGAAATCTGCTTGAAGTGTCCATATAATTGCTATCGCAATAAAAGACGCAGCGACACAGCGCCAGGCGCCAGCCCATCTATGGCCAGCCGTCGGCGAAAAATCCTCCTCGCCTCTGGAAACGGCCGCCGTGTCAGGCTTCTAGAAAACTATCGAATGATCGCGAAAGAAAATCATCACGTGACGCCGAGTGACGCCGCCACGGATAGAAGGTGCCAGTGAAGTCTAGAGCGTTCGCTAGCTTCCACTGTGCTGCACGCTAAAGAAGACACAATTAAGAACCTTCTGGAGGCCGGGCGGAGGGCGCGAGGGTATAAAAGGGTGCAGCGGCGGGGAGCAGTCAGCCAGTTCATGTGGTGTAAGCCGTGTTGAAGTCAGCCGCGGAGATGGCGAACTACGTTGAAGTGTGAGTCGTTCGGTCAGTTGAAGAAGACGTTTGGTGATGGTTGGTTTTTGTCGATCTGGAAGAATCGAGTGAAGACGTCGTGGGAGCTGCGACAACTTTGAAGAGTGCCTCCTGGAAGAGTGGCATTCGGGACTGACGATGAAGGGAACGGCGATCAGTGCTGGAGTTTGTGTGAGTGTTTCCTGGAAGAGAAACATTTGAGCTACTTTACAAGAGTTGCGGACTGGACTCACTTTGTGAATATTCAGGACTTTAAGTGTTCTCGAATAGGTTGTAGTGCATGTGATTGCATTTGTAGCGTGATTTGCTGTTGGATCCCGTGATCGTAAACACTGAGATATAGAGTGAGTTGCAATGTGAATTGAGTTGTGATTGTTACCAGCCGAGTGTGCATGGTTTTGTATTGTTTGTACTGCCTTAACTGAGAATACATTTTGTTTGTGTTATCAACTCTCGGCTCTGACTCGGTCTTTGGTCCACAATCGGCGTTATCTGGCGCACTAAAAGGACCACCCCTCAAAATTGTCCTTGCTTTCGTGGGGCATTTCGCGGGGCAGATATGTCAGCCTTCGGAATCCGCCTGGCGATTGCAAGCCCTTAACGGGATCAGTGACAAAAGTTCTTCCAGACCTGAGTGAATTGATTGACTGAATAAAACGCTCACAGAAATATTTACTTTTCTCTATCTCTTGTTGTTTACTTGTTCTTGGAAGCGTGATTCATGAGTTAATTGTTTCGGGAGTTTCTTTAATGTGTTTCCTTGTTTCCCCAACAGGCGCACCAGCGGGTTACACTTTGTATCATTTATAGTTGCAGGTTTACTCCTCTTTATGGGCTTTATTCACATCTTTATTTGTAAACTAACCCACGCCCTTCTGATTCGCCTAGAAAAATTACCATATGACCCCCCCCCTCCTCTCCCCTCCCCCCCCCCCCCCCTCCCTAAAAAAATATCGTGAGTACGCAGCTGCCACAGCTCATCCAGCTTTAAAATTTTTTCTGTGCAGAAAACGATGCCATGGCACTGAGCAAGCCTTCTGGAGCTCAGTTTCGGCACTCCCGACGAAACAAGTTGGCTGAAGAGAAAGCGCAAGGAGACAAGCTACGAGCTTGGCTCCTTTCTACAGGTAAGCTGTTCATTTTCATGCCTGCGTTTAATTTTACAGAATAGGCTCCAAATCGGTAGTATTCGTAGCCTGAGCTAAGGACCAAAATGGCCTTCAGAACCTTATGAATGTGAGACTGCCAGTGCCAGTGAACCATGCCACCGGGTGGCCGAAAATCAGCACCTCGAGGACATCTCACTTCAAGTATCACATTCTTGCCAAGGAGACGACAACTGCCAGACTGAACTCAGTTGCAATGAAGAACAGCGCTCTACTACGAATACGTTCAGCTGCGCACCAAGTGATAACGACCTTTCGCAACCGTTTCCGTGCGACGACCTTCACACTGACAGGCGAACCAGACTTATGCGTGGTCCTTTTCAGCCGCGTTTTAATTGCTACCCACAGAAACAAACAGCGAACGGAATGCGAAAGTTTTGCACGCGCTGGTATGACGAGTTTAACTGGCTGGAATATAGCATAGAGAAAGACGCTGCGTTTTGGTTCTACTGTCGCGCGTTTCCGCAGCAGAGTTCAGCGTGTAAGGGTCATTCAGATCCAGCATTCGTCTCCGTGGGCTTCAACAAATGGAAGAAAGCCGTAGAGAAGTTCAGGCTTCATGAAAAGTCCGACAGTCACTTAAATAGCATCCTGTGCTGGAACTCTTACAAAAAATGCAAATCTGTAGGTGAACTGCTAGATGAGAATCACGAGATGCATGTCATTTTGAGAGAAGAAAAACGAAAAAGAAAGCGAGACCTTTTACAGCGTTTTGTTGACGTTGTAATTCTACCCGTGAAGAGTGGCAGGCCCTTTAGAGGCCATAACGAAAGTGAGGAAAGCACAGAAAAAGGTTTGTTCCTAGAGATCGTTAATCTCTTGAAGCAATATGATCCTGTCTTGCAAGCTCACCTTAATTCTGGATCGAAAAATGCTTTGTACACCAGCAATAGAATGCAGAATGATCTCGTTGAGGCACTGCATGCTGCGATGATGCAATCGACTATTCACTGCCTGGGAGGCAAAACTGTGTCTCTCATATGCGATGAGACTATTGACTGTGGACACCACGAGCAGTTGTCTGTTGGAATAAGGTACTTCAGTGAGGAGAATACCCGCCCGTAGAAGTGTTCACCGCACTAGAGTGACTTCTCTGCGTTGACAGCAGCTCAATATTCTCGGCACTGGAGCAAGTTCTAGGTGTTCTCAAAATCACGTGGACATCAGTGAACTCTGTTTGCTTCGATGGTGCTGCTGCCATGTCAGGGCACATTTCAGGGGTGCAAGCCAAATGCAAAGAGAAAAACAACAGAATATTAACGTCCATTGTTACGCTCACTGTTTGAATCTGGCTCTCGTTGATGCCTGTTTGTCAAGGGCCGAGAACAAAATTCTTTTTGATTTCTTTGGCACCTTGCAGCTAGCATTCAACTTCATGGAATCTAGCGAGGCGTCACACAAGTATAGCATAGCTTTGGCGTTAGCACAGGTTAACGACGCCAAAATCTTTGTCTACAACCAGATGGGCTTGCTGGGCAGAAGCCGTCAAAGCTGTGCGAGATAACTACTGCGTCTTGGTAGACGCCGTAGAGGAAATCATGGAAAACACGCAGCATTCGAAAACGCGAGCAAAAGCAAAAGGACTTCTCGGGCAACTGGAAAGCTTCGAGTTTCAATTCTGTATGGAAATGGCCCATCCTGTGCTGCAGATGGTTCTCAAGGTTAGCCGCATGCTCCAGGACCCAAAAATAAATCTTCTTACTGCGTTCCAGGGAGTGAAAAATCTCCAAGAAGCTCCCAAGGAAGTGAGGCTGGATGAGAGTGCATTTACAAAGGTGTTTCAAGGTGGCACAGAGATATTCCAGACTCGCGGGATCAGTATTCCTGCTTTGGGACAGAGGAAAGTGTCTAGACGCGCAGACGTGAACTTCGCCAGTCAGTTTTGTCACGAAACAAAAGAGGAAGAACTCCGCGTCAGCGTTTTTTACCCCATGCTTGATGCTTTCGTTGAAGAATGAGGCAGATTCACGCAGGAAACCGTCGTTCTCATATCTGCGATAACAAACATTCTGCGCCTCACTGCCAATGACGAGGAGATAGACGTCACTAAGTATTTTGACATGGAGTCTGACAGCTTGCGGGCTGAGCTCCGCTTAATGAAGGCACAGGTTAGCACAGAGCACATAAAGCTCGGTGACTGTAATGAATGGCTAGACTGGTTGCAACAAAACGGCCTAGGAGCATTAGTTTATAAGGACTTTTTTAAAATCCTTAAAGGCTTTGCAGTTGTCCCTGTCACTAGCTGCTCATGCGAGCGGACGTTTTCAAAGCTCGCCATTGTGAAAACAAAGCTGAGATTAACTATGAGTCATGACCGGCTTCGGTGGCTGCTCTTACCATTCGTTGAGCAACAGATTGCATTCTCAACAAGTTCCGAGTCAGTCATCGAACAGTTTGCAACAAAATTGCATAGATTTTTGCTTTAGACTTTTCACGATTGGTGAAAAGTACTATATCTCCCACGTGCTACACATTTTTAGTAATCTAGTCATAAATTTTTACCACCACATAACATATCCATTAGTTTGTATAATGTTTGTTGAGCATGACATAATGCGTGCATGTTATCTTGTGCAAAAAATAATATAGCCCTGTTTCTATTAGCTTCTCTCAAGCGCCAGAAAGTAAGATTATCAACTGTACATTTGGATGCTCAGAAGAAAAAAAATGGCATGTCATAGCATTTATCTTCAACAATTAATAAATATTGTAACTTGCTGTTTCTCGTATTTTCAATCTGCGGTATATTCTCGTGCTTTTAAGCGTTGCCATTACGTCGTGTATTGGGTGGCGTTTTTCGTCCTCTGCATGAACGTTGCAGACGCCACATGACAGCTTTCGCCATGTGTAGGTGCACCCATGCGTTTGCCCTGTATGTATACTATATTTTCCATACTAGTAGAGTCACGTTGAGGCAACATTTTTAAATATTCTGTGCTGTTAAAGATGGCATATGTGTCATATCTTTCTCTGGTTTAGCAAGAATAAAAATTCTTTGTACGCGCGTTGTATCACTGATGCCTCAGCTGCGCAGGGACTGCCTTTCTTTGCGGACATTTCACAAGAAAGTGAAACCAACTGCTTAATAATATTTTGTATATATGTTACAATTCAATATTGTTGAGATAAACGTTTCATAACCATATCTCGTGTCAGCACTACAATATGAGTGGAAGGACATCAGTGGGAGTGCGTTGATAGAAAGGGGGGGGGGGGGCGCTCTGGGGAAACCTGGCCCCCCCTAATGAAAAATCCTGCGCACACCTATGACCAAAGAGATGTAGTGTAGAACTTTTAATCTATCTTTCTTTTTTCTATTTCATACAGTCAAAATGGCATGTCACCGTAAAACTTGACACATAGCAACTGATCACAAATTGGTGTAGCACTGTGCTTGGAAGGAAAGCTATGTGCTGCGCATTAAAACAAGGAACATAACAATATGAAATAACACTGCATATACAAGTTGCACTGCCCCATCATGTGACCTCAACATGTTATTAAGTGACATTTTTGCTCTTTCACACAGTTATCTAATGGTGTGACACAAATCAACATAGCACTTCCACATCTGCTTAGCATACATACATAAATATCCAAGTCCCGAGTGTGCAGTGCAATGAAGAACAGCCATTGTGACAAAAATGCAAAAGCAGCACCAATGTGTTTCCCGAGCTGGACATCGGCTTTGAAGGCTCAGACATGTGAACTGGTTGGAACACTAGCTGCTGCTGGCAATAGCTAGATGAAAGCAAACTTCTGGTCTTGCATTGCGCTCCAGGGTATCTTGGGAAACCTCCGCAGGCCTTGTCATTCTGGAACAAGACAATGGCTGGGTCATCAGTGCTACTGCAACGATGACAGAGTCATGTTAAACGAGATTGTCACCATCGTATCATTTATGTCCACTGCAGGATGAAAGCCTCTCCTAGTGATCTCCTGTTATCCCAGTCTTGCATCGCCTGTGTGCAATGAGTGCAAATACTACCTCGTGATATTGAGTATGTGCTGTTTCACTGTTGCCAGCATACCACCGCACAGTTAGCAGCAAAATACTTCACTCGGTGTACGCGGACAAATACAGGCAAAAGAATTTTAGAACCCTGGGCCAGTCAGATCTTATAATGGATATTCTTTGAACTTTTGTTAGTCATCTGGGCTTGATTTGTTTGTTTAGTCCTATTTTTTCTTGCCTTTGTCTTTTCTGCCTCCAGTATTTTTTTCCTCTTCATGTCACCTTGAACACATCATCTGAAGTAGCAAGCCCTGTATATAGTAGGGCTGACAATTCAACTTCCATTAAAGCTTCCGTGTGTCTCCCCTTCACTGTGTCCGTGTCAATTGTGTGCGCAAAAAGATTACACTATGAATTCGTACCAACTCGCCCAACTATCAGTTCTGCAGCTTCCAATAAACTCAGTTTCTCCAACCTGTGCTGAAAATTTTTTAGTGACACCAGCTAAACCTCTGCCACATCCAACAGCGTTTCTTTTCCCTTTGGCATACATTTTGTTATGCTCTAAGGATCATCTATTATCTAGTTCTATACCCAAACCGTCATAACATTGAATCTATCATTTTTCATTCCAATGCGTTCGGGTCGAGAAAAAACAGATTTCGCGGGATGCAGCAATAAAGCAGCCTGACTGTTGCCTCCAGAATTGTCTGTGTCTAGTCAGCTACTCTGCACGTTGGTCATGCATGTTACTTTTCAAGCATATCAGCAAACTGATACCTGTAATAATCACAAGAGAGCCATACTATCTTTTTCACACCATGTGCACTGAGATGGAGAAAAGTGACATGAAAAGAATTGCGTTCATGAAATACAACCAACAAGTTAAAATAAAAACAAACAATAAAACCCATAAAACTACACCCTCCAGGGAAAAACTTGAGGAAGCTGAGCAAACTGCATTGATGTTTCAGGCACCCACTGTTGACCCAGGTGTTGCCCCAAAAGCCTTTGAACAAAAACGTGGCGACAATTGCAAACCATTCAAGAAAGCAACAGTTTCTACACAGACAAGTACATTGGTTCATTGTTGCATTCTTAATCACAATGCAAAGATGCCAGAGCTTGATTTCAATTTGCTGATATTGGTTAAAAAAAAGGCTGAGTACGAAACCTCTATTCACTGATCCTACCTCACTTTTAAAGCAGCCGAGATACAACGAATTATTCTCTGCAAAGTCAAAACTAATTATGTTGAAACAAATTGTTAAATACTCCGGTGGCACAATTCAGTTCGCAGAAGGGCTGTACTTTTGATTTGACAATCTGCATTGACGCCCAATGCACCCACATTTCTCCGAAGTGCGGCCCCCCCAAAAAATCCCTGCCCAAGCACTCAATACAGATGGTTAACCAGTGAAGCTGAAACGTGCAGCCCCGGTGTTTATCACTCGGTTAATCCCGATGGTACATTAAAGTCTTTCTCAATTATTGGTTACGTCTGTGTGTTTCTTAATGAGGTTAAACACACGTTCGTCGACGACGAAGAGAACGCTGTCACTGAAGGTATGCCTGCAGTCCGCCGTTGTCGCCATTGCCGCTTGCGATTCTTCAAAATTAAATTGCTTAAAAATTAAATCTGTCCGTCACGTAAGACAATGAATGGCTCATACCCCTTTAAGCAATGCCTCATACCCCCGTAAACGCGGCCTCCACATTACGACAACAGAAGTGAAATTCTACGCTGGAATGATGAGCGGCGACGGAGCCAGCTGTGGAAGAAGACAACGACGACAAACGCGGAAGCAGTGGCACGAGCGCGCTGTGCCGAGAGACGCCAATGATCCAGCTGTGGAAGAAGCCAACGATGCTCGAGCCATTGCTGATCATGATAGTTCCTGCAAACAGGCGACATACGGACGAATCGCCTAGCCATATACAGCTTCACTGTAAAAGATGCATCATTAACAATGTTAAAGAATCAATGCTGGTCACTTGTGATATGCCGTCACAAAAGTGAGCAGGCAACATTGGGCAAGACGTGCGGTTTCTTAGTTTTACCTATGCTCCGTTTCATGCATAGCAGGCACTCTCTGTTCGCACTTGTTACCAGAAAATAGTGCGTCCCCTATGAAAGAGGCACAGACCACGTGATTTGAATTAAAATAAGTGTTTATATTGCGGAATACGACGTATTCATTACATGAAAGATGTCGAAGGTCTGAACTTATTTATACCCAAACGAGCTCACTTGCTCTCTTGCGACCAAAATGCAGTACACCATATGCTGGAAGCACAAATAACATGTAATTCGAAATAAATAAACTTGCGTTTACAAGCTTTAGTTGTGATAAATGAAGTAGTTTATATTTCGAAAGCGTCACAGGTCAAGAGCAACTGCACTGCAATCTGCGAAATGCGCAAAGTGAGACTCCCTTGACCGCACTACTTGCTGGGTGAATCCAGATAAGAACGAACAGGTGGTCCTGGTTACCATTCCCGATTTTGATGAAATTTACCTTAGGCGCAGGTTTTGTGCCCAGAACAATGATTCTGAGCTTAGTTTTGTGAAAAAAAAAATTTGTTTGCCTGAAAAAAGCGCACAGATTTCGGTCGTCGAAAACGCTTTTCTGCCAGTTTTGCGATATCTGAACTTTGAGCGCGCATAGAAAAACAATGGTACACTTCTCGAGCATATTTTTAAAAATAATTTTCGTTACTTTGTCAAGCATCGTTATATTTAAAAATTGCACTTATACTTAAGTAGTTTGCCAAAAACATCAAAATTTGAAATTAGTTTTCTGAAAAAGGCCCTTTCTTATTTCCGTGCTCACGTTGGTTTCGACGGGAATTCAGGGCGCAGGCTCCTTTCCCAAGCGTATCACCACTGAAGGAAGCCGAACGCCAGGCCGGGGTACGCTTGTACCCTTTTGAACCAGTGGGTGCCCGGCGGCTGTGGGAATCGAACCCACAGCCTCCCGCAGCCGAGGCGGGCCCTTTCTTATTTTTTTGAAAATAAGTCTGGTTGAAGTTGAGGACGTTGTTTACCACTGTGCATAAAAAAATGTTGCATTATTAGAGTACCGAACAAGTTACAATGCGTCAAATGTGACCACACTCAGCCTAGCGGCCGCAACACGGATTTCATGCGTTCTGATTTATTGAGCTATGCAAGAACTCGTTCAACGTAATATTCATAGTTCAAATATAACGCTGCCAACAGGTGATGCTGTGCTGTGCTGTGTGGGTTACAACCTTTTTTAACCGCACAATTGTGCATGTTGTATGCCAATGTGGCTGAGGAAGAAGGCTGACGGTACTGTTGCCATGGGGTTGTATTTTATTAATCTGGTCTTGCACCTTTTTAAGAACATGTGACATTCGATTTCTTTGCCGAAGAAATTGCTTATCCGAAGCAACTGTTCTTACCACGAACAACTGCAGTTCGGAGTTGTGCTTGCACTCCCACATATGCCACAACTGAATACCAGGACTTGCAGGAACCGCAACCCATTCTCTTGCCTTGGATGGCAGCTTTTGGAGCGTAAATTAATGTAACCTTTGGTAGCTTACGAGTCAAAACTTCTACCATATCAGAAGCACAGTTGATGGCAGATGAAGCGGGATTTCAAAGCTTGTGTAGCGTCGCCTGGTGCTTCAGAAAGCCTCAGATTCCATTGCAGGTATTTTTTCGTGTTCCCCTGTACAAGTAGCGCAAAATAACCACCTGGCTGATGCATACCCGTTGTTTTTCAATTCATGAATTTGAAATTTGTTGTTGAAATGAGCAGCAGCATCGTCATTGACATGCGTAATATGAGCATGCACTGCGATGTGCTCTTCAAGCCAATCATGCACCTTAGCCAAGCCGTAGCATGCACGGGCTGAGTCATGGCACATGTCATCGCTTATGACAGCAAAACTGTGCGCCCCTTTCTGGGTCGTGGCTACAAAGGTGAATATGGTGACTTGACTTTTACTCCAGTGATGAGACAGAATTTTGTCTGGTAGCGTGACTGTCCAGCTCTCTGCAAAATCGAAATGCTTGCTTTCTGCATACACTTCTTTTCTTTACTGTTTGCTTCACCTTGAATGTGCCTGATGTGTGTCCGAGAATGCACTCGGGGTAGACCTCTTTATTAAGTCACCCTTCTCCCAAGTCGCATATAATATTTCTTCAAGAATTCCAAGGTCAGTCAATGTGAGAGATCTGACTGTCGGACACGCTGGACACTCTCCAAGTTCGCACTTAAAGGAAAAGGGACTGCACAGGCAAAGGTCGCGAAAGTCTTTGGTACTTTTCTTCTAACCCGAGCTCTTTTTCAGCGCACATACTGCCAATTTTACGTTGGCACAATATACACTAACACATACTTCCTGTGTCGGCGTGCACTAGACATATTTCGGTCGCAAAGAGTAGAACTTAGTCCGACCGATTGGAGTGTCAGGGTGAGCTTCCTTAAACATGCGGCAAGTTTCACGTATAGAGCGTGTCATTACACATTTCTAAATAAATTCTTTCTTGGTTGGCTACAATTAAACTGATCTTCAGTGTAATAGTGCAATGCTGCTTCGAGATCTTTCTGGTTTACCCTTTTTATTGTATAATGGTCACGGCCGGACCACACACCATGATTTTCTTTGTACTTTCTGGATTTACGGTTCATGTAGCGTGTCGCTGCTGGAATAACATGCTATATCTCTTTGATGTCAAGTGACTTTGGCAGCAAAGTTAAAGGACGACAACGCTCACTGAACGACTCCGAAGCTTCGAAGGCTTGCTTTAAGTTGTTCAGCCAGTCTGAACAGGTATTGAAGCTTTCTGTCGATGTCACAGGCTGGCTTTCTGTGTCATATACTGCCGATAAACTGGACCTAAGTGTCTTCTTAGGACCATGCTCGATTTCTCCTTCCTTTCGCTTGGCATATAAGCTTCAATGTTTTCTTTCAATCAAATGTGGAGGTTTTAGTGGCGAAACTTCTGGGCACCACGCATACCTGTCGAGCTCTTCAACGGCCGCTTGTTTTGGGACGAACACTTCCTGTGACGTAGATGCCTCCTCAGACACTCCTCACTTGGCAGTAGCGGCAACAGCTGTGTGCACGGGCTTAACGTTTCGGCATTCTTATCACAGGTTAGTGTTTGCATTATATTGCCCATTTTTTCCCTGTTGCATCTCGAAGTTTCGTCGCTACTGCCAAATAGTGAATTTCGAATTGACTTTATTTGCCTGTTTGTACTGCAATATGACAAAAGATATAACTAAGCTCAAGGATGAAATGAAGGCAGAGCTACTCAAGCTGAAAGAATAGATGAAACAAGAAATGAAAACTTTCCGCGATTCCCTTGAAAGGGATTTGCGAAATGAAATCCGAGACTTAAAAACGAGCAGAGAATATGGCACAAAGTCTTGAGTTTGCCTTCAGTTCAATCGAGGAGCAGAAAAAAACTGGACGATGTGGTTACAAGGAACAAGGATCTTGAAAGTGAGAACGCAGCGCTTCGTGCCGAATGCTAGTGTCTGGAAAGCAGAAGCCGGGATCTCGACACACGGCTTGTTCTCGCAGAACAGTACTCGAGGAAGGCAAACCTAGAAATACAAGGAGTACTAAAACAAGACGATGAATCTGTTTTTAGTATTGTGTCCAAGATTGGCGGTGCCATAAATGAGCCGATAACTGAAGTCGATATCGAGGCCTGTCATCGAGTGCCGACTCGAGATGCCGGCAAAAGTAACATCATTGTTCAGTTTAAGTCACGTGCAAAGCGAGACAGCATTCTAAAGAAGGCAAAGAGAGCTCATCTCACAAACAAAGACGTCGGACTGACCACAGGAAACGCTATCTATGTGAACGAGCATCTTTGCCCAGCCTTAAAGAAACTTCTAGCTCTCGCCGTCAAGAAGAAATATGAATACAAGTAGAAATCGGTCTGGTCGTTTAACGGGAAAATTTATGCGAAGCAAGCTGACGATACGCCCGCTGTGCACATTCTGAATGACCATGACATTGATAAGATATTTTCGAGGCCGGCATCCGCAACCGCACAGGCACACGTGACGGCGTGAGCTGAGCCTTTCAGCATAATCTCGCAATGGATAACGGTTGCGTATACCTAAAGTTAGTGTCACCTTCCGCTATTAAATCTAGTTATCCGTCTTGCCAATCGGTTTTACATATTAACGCCCGCTCTGCAATGAATAAAGAGGATGATATATCGCTTTATTTAGACCAATTCTCATTTAAATTGGATGTAATTATGTTATCTGAAACCAGGTATACAACTGGTAGCAGCAAGTTGGAGCTAGATGGATACGATAGTTTCTTTCTCAATAGGCCAGAAAAACGTGGAGGAGGTGTTGCGCTTTTTGTGACTAAACAGAAGAAATGTGTTTTGGTACATGAGTACTGCGTGTCAACAGAAGACTATGAATTTCTAACAATACTAAATAATAGTGAAGTATTTGCTGTCGTCTATCGCCCACCATGTGGAAACTGCAGGCGTTTCATCGAATTTTACTAATGTTTCTTGGATTTTATCTGCAAGAATAACTTTCACCTGACATGCGGTGGCGATTTCAATATCAATATTTTGGAAGACAGCAACGCCTCTAGGGAATTCGATACATTGTTGTCCTCGTCTGGTTTCAAAAATTTAATCACCACACCAACTCGCATT
The DNA here is from genome assembly GCF_013339745.2 of Dermacentor silvarum. Classification (NCBI taxonomy): domain Eukaryota; kingdom Metazoa; phylum Arthropoda; class Arachnida; order Ixodida; family Ixodidae; genus Dermacentor; species Dermacentor silvarum. The sequence goes on along the minus strand of NW_023606772.1, from coordinate 76,766 downwards.
ACATGTTCCACGTTGTCATGTCTCGACCTTCTGGTAACAAACGTCGAAACTAATATTTACACCGCTGGTACTACTGTTTCGGACCTGAGCGATCACTGTCCTGTTTATGCACTGTACAAATACGAAAAAGGCATTAGAAATGATGATATAGAAATTTTCACCGTTCAGTGTATTTCGGAGAGCGGGCTGGTAGCCTTTAAGAGTGATATAATGGAGCAAGACTGGTCTTCTGTCTTAGAAAAAACAGAAGTCGATGAGGCTTACAATGAATTTATTAAAACATTTTTAAAATTATATGAAAAGCATTTTCCTATGAAACAAATAAGACTGCCAAAAAAGGCAAGAAAGCCGTGGATAACGAAAGAACACTTGAGAATGATCAGATGTAAAAATTCCATGTATCATTCATTTTTACAGTCACGTTCTACATTGCATTTAAAAGAATTTAAAATGTTTCGAAACCAATTAAATTCAGAACTTAGGCGTGCTAAACGGGCTTATTATGAGCAGCTTTTCTTAACTGCCACAAGGCAGCACCCTAATAAGACATGGAAAATAATCAATGACGTTCTTGGCCGTCGCACGAAAACAAGCGTTCCAACCAGTATACTTCATGACGGTACTGAATTGAGGGGTGAGGCCCTTGCCAATTACTTTAATCAACACTTCATTAACGCTGCCATTCCTTCTGCCCATTCACTCCTCGCAGCAACTTCTAGAACAAAAAATGCTAGTATTATAACCGATAGCATTTACTTTCAGCCTACCGACGAAAATGAAGTGTGTACCACATTTAAATCATTAAATAACAGTAAGGCCTTAGACATCAATAACCTACAATTAGGACCCATTAAGTATTGCATAACTTCCATTTCCCCTGTTCTTGCTCATATTCAATCTAACGCTTCAATCAGGCGTCTTTGCCAAAGCAATGAAGTACGCTAAAGTTTCGGCAATTTTGAAAGGCGGTAGTCCTCATGATCCAAACAACTATAGGCCAATTTCGGTGTTGCCTGTATTTTCGAAGGGCCTCGAGAAAATCATTCACTCTCGTATGGTCAATTTCTTTGATAAATTTGGTGTTATAACTAATGCACAACATGGATTTAGGAAACACAGGTCAACAGAAACAGCCCTACTGTCAATAAAGGAAAACATAATAAAAAACATAGAAATGAATATCTATACGCTTGCTTTATTTATAGACTTTAGTAAGGCATTCGACTGCCTCAGCCATAGTATCTTATTAGAAAAACTACAGCGTTACGGAATACGTGGAATCTGTTTATCTCTATTTAAATCTTATCTAAGTGACCGATTCCAGGCTGTGTACGCGAACGGTCACATGTCGTCTTTCCTAATGAACAGATTTGGCGTACCACAAGGAAGCGTACTAGGACCGCTTTTATTTAACGTCTACATCAATGACATTGTAAATATTTATACTAAAGCTCAATTCATTATATATGCTGATGACAGCCCTGTCATGTTATGTGGAAATCACGTGCACAACTTAACAGTAGAATGTAATGCACTGCTAGAAAACCTATCTACCTGGTCTCAGTTAAACCAAATTAAAATTAATGCAACTAAAACTAAGATAATTATTTTTCGCTCCAAGAACAAATTACTGCAGTTAAACAATATTATCACTTTTGAAGGTCAAAAAATAGAAATAGTTGACAGTCATAAAATTCTTGGCGTTTATTTCTCTTCACACCTCTCTTGGAACATGCACGTCAATTATCTCTGTAAAAAGCTTTCTTCCGTGACAGGGGTTGTGTCACGATGCCGTAGTATACTTCCTATAAGCGCCAAAGTGCAGATTTACAATGCATTATTTAACTCACACTTATATTATTGCGCTTTAATATGGTGTACAACCACCAAAACTGTTGTTGCAGAAGAAGATAATTCGCTATGTTGGAAATATAGATTATTATTCAAGCACCAGAGAAGCGTTCCCTAAGTATAATGTTATTCGAATTGATAACCTATACACTTATCGTTTATTACATAGTGCACGATATTCATCAGAATTAGCTTGGAGCTACATAGAACAATTAGCCTCTTTAGAGCGACGCCCCATTAATGTGAACACAAGAAATCCTCAGATATGGTCAATTCCATACTTCAGAACACTCTATAAGCATCAGTCGTTAACACATAACCTGCCATTCACATTGAACAAGTACAAAAATATCGATAATTTCAGTAAGAAAGAACTCCGCTCTTACTTTGTACGCTTGTAATGTATCTGATGTAATTATTATTCTGCCTGTGTGTATGGTTCTGAGTATGTAATGTACAACCTGTTTCGTTTTTTTGTTGTTTTTTTTTGTTTTTTTAGCAAATGTTAACCTTGTGAATTCAGTCTCATGCTATGTTGTATAGCTGTTGTTTGATTGTTTTGTATAGCTTGTATTGCTAATGTAGTGTTGTTTTAAATGCATTTTCGTCCATGAGGAATTCCTGCGACAGTTGGAATTAAGTGAATTATGTACATGTGCGCACACTGTTTGCTGTGATATTGCCTTGCCTGGTCTTTTGGGTCACGTCAAGCTACGTATGTAGCTTTTAGCCCAAAATGACCGTCCAGAATGTAAACTGGAGAATAAATTGATTTGACTCAGATGAAACGCCATTTTCACATGTTTCATCCAGTGTCGATGCATCCTCATGTGTCAGCGTGTGCTCAGAAGCCGGGGAAGTTGAACAAACCGCGGTCAGTGCTTTGAAGCGATTGACAGTTCCCGCTGAGAAAATGCGTTTCTCGAACAGGAACAGTGGTGTCAGGCAGGTGTTGCCTTATTTGAACAATGTCCAAGCCGAAAGCGGATTTTGTCCAGCGGAACTTTCGTAGCTTTACGCTACGAAAGTTCCGCTGATACAAAATTTTCTTCTTTTGTCTCTGCAGATAGTCAGCATAACCACGTGTTTCAGGCTATACTTTGCGGCTTCAGTCATCACAGCGGAGAAAGAAACATGCGTTGTGTACCGGAGGCGTCCTCCAGAAGACTACCGGCAGACCTAATGAAATATACATTGTTGACGCACTGACAGCTTTCGCCTTTCACTTTCTACGTTCCTTATCTCATTCACTCTCCGAACTTCGGTGTCATGCGCAGGCGGACTCCGCTTACAATCGAAGCGGCACTGATAAAATGTGAGCGCTCTCTGCTGCAAGCGCCCGCCGTCGCGGATTGCCTGCTAAAGATTGCCAAGCGCCGGATCGGAAGACAAAGCTTGAGGGACCATGCAACTTGGCGCCGCATTTTTCTTTGTGCCAGAATATGCAGTATTTAGAATACGTAGACAGCTTTATGCCCACCAGCACTGCTGTTATAGTAGCCTTTGAATTGCAAGCCTTGCACCTTTTGCACCAACACCTGCCACTCATGACCAGCTAATCACGGTGATAATGTCGACGAAGACAAAGATAAAAAGAATTAGAGTAGAATCGTTACGTTATCTCGGCCCTGGACACTGCGAAATTCTACCGTATTGTCAAATTCGCTATTTTTTCACCTCTGATTGGCTCAAAGGATGACTACACCCTATCTCCCTTTTTTGTTATATTTATGTGGCCAGGGACACTTGATGAGCTGCCCCTTTTCTACGCCTCATTCACAGCCTTCTGCTATCGATATGTTTTGAAAACTTCATTCTTTATCATCCCTCGATATGCACACGTGCGTATGGCTACACAGAGCCTTGCCACTGCTGTTAGTACTTGCGTTGTCTCTCTTCCCACCTGTCCTTGCTGCGCTGTCTCACACTTCAGAAGCCATGCAATAACGTTGTCAATGCTTGCGCTTTATTTCACACGTGGTGTAATTTATTCACATAGTCAAAAAAGGTAGAATAAGGAAAGTTGAATGCATGGCACATGCCCCGCAAATCTATGGTGCAATATGATGATGCATGTCCATGGAACACAAATATTTCATAGTGAACAATGGTTCTTAGTGCATTTGTAGACAATCTCTGACAAAGGTAAGAAAACCCCCCACTCAGATAAACACACATCTTAAAGGTATCAACCTAGTTTACTTCCCAAAACATCCACTGCATCCAATTACATCCACTGCACGTAACAGACATGACTCAATGGGCTATGTATGTGCTAGCTATAAAATACATCTTGCATCTTCTCAAGCTAAAAAGAATAAAAAACATACATTTCACTTGAACTACAGTTCTGCATGACTCTTGAATAGACAACACCATCAAAATTACACTTGCAGCAATGCCCATTGAGGGCATGCAAGCTTTTTTTTTCTTTTTTTGTCAGCGTTGCTGTGACGACCAGATACTTAGGAACTAGGAACTGCACGTGCACTGCAAAACTGCTTTCTGCATTGCATGGATACTGCACACACATATACAACTATACAACACATGGACTTTCATAGACATTTACAGTAACTACAGCTTCTAAGTGTTCCTCGTGAAGCCAAAGCAAAAAAGAGTGCACCAGAGACAACTTCCTGGCCAGGTACACAAGCTGAGAAGGCCGCTCTCTCGCGATTAGCAATCAATACCATTGAGTCTATGATAGACTAGAAATAAATTGAACATTCGAAATCCCAGCAGTGTCACTGATAGCGACTAGCATCTCATCACTTTCAATGACACGGTGCAAGACAAAGCCCTAAGCACAGTGAACATGCTCGAAGTAGAGTCTAAATCATGCATGACAGGACATTCCCGTGTAAATGCATAAATGTTTTGTGGTGAAACACAATCGGCTTGAGCTCTGCGTGCCATAACAGAAATTCATTACGTACTCCAATGCCACGAGAGCACACATGTACGTCACACAAGGAGCTCACAAAACTGGAATGACTAGCCCATGTAAATGCCTCTGACAAGCTTCCATTCAAAATGTGGCGTCAGTCTGACAAGCACTATTCTGCATTTGTAAGCTGATTTGTAAAGTAGCGCTTCCAGAAAAGAAACAGAAGGGCATTGATAAGTACAAATTAAATTAAAAATCTTTAACAAAGTACAAACAAGTATGGCAATGAGACACTACAATGTCCAGATGCAAAGCATCCGACAAAATGACAATAAGCCAACAGAATGCAAGCACCCACACTCATGGCTGCAGCATTCAATTCACAAGTGCTTGTGGCCTTACTTTACATGTAAAACATTCCGCGTTGGCTTCATGTTGTCTTTGACTTAACCACTTGAACTATGCACTGCTGCTAACTTCATGCACATCTTCAAATAGCAAGTGAAATAACGTAGCCATCATATTCGAAGCAAACAATGCAAACTCCACCTTGCAGAGCTTATACTCGCGACATCCTAATGCATTATGGGTCAAATTAATTTAGACATGAAAGAAGTTTCATTCTTAAAGAGAAGGATAGTCAGGGCAATGGCACATCAACACTGTGTACCACACAAGCAGGAACACAAATTAATGACTAACATCTCTCAATTAAAACAGGGCAGCACTCATGGAGTGCTAGGTTGCGGATACTTATCTGCAGACTAAGTGCCTAGCCACTGCAAGAGCAATGCCCAGAGTTCCCTTTCATTATCTTTCAAAATCAAAGCAAGAAGATGAAGGCTTCTTGCCCTTTCCGATACTACCAGCCTGCATGTTAGCCAACTTTCATGGCTGATGGAGTTCCACGCTGCTGTGACTTGCTAAACAAAACACGACAAGGCACTCTGAAACATAAAGCATGAGATAAGCCATCTGTATATTGTTTTGTGCACATTCAGCGTGTCCTGTTGCCAGCTGAGGTTAACTGGTTGACGACCCTCTGGCATCTAGCTTTGTGATGTTGCCTGCTCTAAATACATTTAATGGCTGCATAATTTGACACACAAAGCAGACATGACCTGCAGATCTTCACTCAAGATGGCCCAGGCAACAGTAAATCGAACACTAGTTCACTTTATGACATAGGAGACTGTGTCAAGGAGTGTCACATAAAATGAAACCGTTATTCAAACACAGGGTCTGTCTGAGGCCCCTTATTTCAGCTGACATGCACACTGTATGACAGCCAGAAAGGCCACGTAAGGCGGCACTGACGTTAAGTGCACTGAAATTTTGAGCCCGCCGTAGTTTTGCACATGCACTCCATTGGCACACAGCCATCTTGTCATTATGCCACTATTAATATCCGGTCACGGTTGAACCAACCATCTTTCGCTAAAATAGCATAATACAAAAGCAACTGAGCCATTGCCGCAAGTGCTTGAACAAGCCCTTCACTCGATAGTTGATGGGATAGCACACAAGCAAGCAGCAGACTTGGATCAGCTGAGACTGGCAAACAACACACTGTTTTTAGATCACAGTGACTTTGCTAAATTCAATTTTGCCTGCTACAGGTACTTGTTTGAATAAAGTTGTTCAAAGCAGGTAGCCTTCTGGTGCCTTTCACCATCAGAAAACTTCCAAAGGTCTTAAGACAGATCAGCAAAACTTACAAACAAAATTTTTGGTAGAACTTGAAAAGCATATGTAAAATCGTAGAACCAGTCCAATTTCATAAACGCTATGGAAAATTTGGCACAGTTGGCAGGCGTGCAGGATAAATCTGAAGTACATGTTGCCTGTGGCGATGTCAGACGAAAAGATGGCGATTTTGCTGTGACTATTATCTATTATCTTGCTGCAAAATCTAATTTTTTTGTGTGTGGTGTCGCCACAGAGAGTGCATGCTAATCAAGCTATTCGGGACAAAGCAGAAAAGAAATGCACCTAACCTTGCACACCAACAAAGTAGGGCTGTGCGAATATTTGAAACTTTCATATCACGAATCGAATAGTCACATTTGTGAATTCGAATATTTTTCAATTATGTTTCGAATACTTCAAAACGTCAACTGTGCCTAAATAAACATAAAATTGCAACGAAAGTACAGTAAACTCCCCCCCCCCCCCCCCCCCCCCCGCCCCTGCAGGCATAGTATATACACATAAAACATGAGAACTTGCATAGTGGAGCTGGCTACGTCGCTTTGGTAGCCACACTTGCCCATACAGCCATACAGTGATAATTCACACTGCCTGAAGAGGCTTGTGAATGCGAAAAAACGACTTGCTTGCTCCTAATGCTCCATTTGTGGTTTTAATTAATAACGCTCCATAACGTACTATGTAATGACAGAAAATTGCAAACTTTAAGAGTACTAGGATGTGAGCATAATTTTATATTAATTGTGATAATGGCTGTTCACTATTCAAACGCTTTTCGAAAACTATTGCATATTTGATTCGATTCACTTCTGGCACTATTCAATTCGTATTCAATTCGGTCTCAAAAATCATTATTCGCACACCCCTACAACAAAGCACCACCTCTGTGCAAAACCTTGAACGAGTTCGGTCAAAAGTCGTTTGTATCCAATGCCCTTACTTACTCAACATCATGGTGTAAGATAGGGGAGGTGGCTGAATATGCGGCTCTGCCGTCAGAACGGGTGTGTGGAGTAAACGTTCGCGGTTTGCGCATCTTCCGACAGATGGCAGTAGCACACTGTGGGCCGTGTTTTTTTCTTTCTTACATTTGTTGTCAGCGGTAGTGCGTCGTTGGGTGTCGTGCATGGTGTCGTGTTTTCGATTGTTCAGTGAACGTGTCTTCAAACAATGGGAAGGAAGTGCTTTGTGCCACATTGTAACACCGGCTACAAGTCATGCCAGCAAAAGTTTTCGCTATTTTCGGCCCCGAAAGACGAAGCACGCCAGAAACTGTGGCGGCACGCCATTCTGCGGAAGGATCGGATCCTTCAACCGTCAGATCATGCTGCGAGAGAGATTTCGAACCTCGTTCTGCCTCGAAAACGTGGACTGCCGAGTACAATGGCAACGTCCTCGCAAGTTCTGCACGTTTTTGAGCAGAAAACTCTTGAGGCGCACGACATGTTTAGTGTGGAAGCAGGGGCTTGTCTCACCGACGCAGTCCTCAGAAAGGCCTGAATCGGCCTTTGTTAACTGCAAGACCCGTGGAAAACTGCTGCATCCCACTACCAATGTATTTAATCTCGTTTCTGCCACAGACAAGCACTCTGAAAGTATGTTTGCTTACGAGCAAATCTGGATGAGGTCATGGACACCTTTCATCTCTCGTTCCCCTGCGCCACTCATAAGATTGACATAACAGCAGTCTTGCACTACTATATCTCGGTGAGAATGAGGCAATACTGGAAGCAAAACACGAGACCTGAGAAAACGGTCTAAGCTGGTCTAATGTGAAATTTCTGCAGAGATGACTCATTGTGCCAGGAATAAGCAGTATTTCAAATGCAACTACATGAGATATATATTGTGCCATGGTCAGCAGTACTCCAAATACAAGTAATAATCATTCCTGTGGTTTTACGTGCCAAGACCACGATATGATTATGAGGCACGCCCTAGCAGAGGACTTGGGTAATTTTGACCACCTGGGGTTCTTTACCGTGCACCTAAATCTAGGTACACGGGTGTTTATGCTTTTCACCCCCATCGAAATGCCGCCGCCATGGCCGGGAATCGAACCCACGTCTTGAGTTTAGCAAAAAAAATTTAATTATGGGGTTTTACGAGTCAAAACCATGAGGCACGCTGTAGTGGGCGACTCCGGAATAAATTGGACCACCTGGGGTTCTATTGACGTGCACCTAAATCTAAGTAAACGGGTGTTTTTCGCATTTCGCCCCCATGGAAATGTGGCCACCGTGACCGGGATTTGATCCCGTGGCCTCGTACTTAGCAGCCCAACACCATAGCTACTAAGCACCACAGCGGGTCTTCAAGCTTAGTAGTCAAACACCGTAGCCCCTGATCTACCACCACATACAACTCGTAATATATGTATTGTGCGAGTGATGAGCAGAATTTCCATAGGTGCACAGTATTCAATGGCCTTCGGGTACTTTTTATGTGTGTTTCATTGCGCATTAAAGGATGAATTGGGTGATTGCATCCAAACACTGAAAATTTGAAACACTGAAACACGCGAGAGACCTTTCTGATATGTGCCAGGACTTTTCTCATATAGAAAAATATTTAGAAAAAAACACACACACACTTTTTAGTTGTGTTTGCATTATAATTTAAAGACATCTTTCAATATTGCATACGATACATTTTGCCAAAGTGGTTCATGTTTTGCCACATTTCTGCACATATTTCCCCATGCCTGTTTCATACCTTCAGTTTCATTTCCCTGTGCTTTAGACTATTCTTAGTTTTGCCAATTATCTGAGCCCACTGCTATGTGCATTTCAAATAAAACTTCTGTTCGTTTGTTTGAACTACTGAAATTGTACGGGGCCAGCAAGAATAAGGAGCCGGATTAGCCTACTTTATCTGAAGAAAACAAGCCAGGAAAGTGCACACCAGTGATATCTCGCTACAGCCAACGATAATGACGGGTTGCATTGTTTTTGCTATTCAACTGCAATATGTTGTGGAGACGTTAGCAACGGCAACGCTAAAGTATTTGTTTTGTAGGAATCCTAGCCTCACATTGCTATGCGAACACGGCACATCGCGACTGATCGCGCCTTACAGTACAGCCACTTCACAAAAAATACAGAAATAATGAAATGTTTCATTTGTAACGCATAGCACTGTTGCTTTTCTGCCTATTTGCACGAATTATGTTCAATCAACGGGCCTGTCCGCTAAAAATGTGTGTTCGACACATTTTTAGCGCAGCCATGGCCCGTGGACCGCAGCCATGGCCCGCAGTGCGCTAGCGCCATCTGTCGTGTGATCCAAGAAACCGAGCGTTAACTTGCCACACCGGCAGCCACCGTTGAGTCACCTCCCCTATCTTACACCATGCTCAACATTCAGCACGACTGGACTGCTTTGCTGAGAAAACACACGGCAGCTTCTTTCTGTACGTGACAAACATTTTGTTCCTGCACGTTGGGTAAACAGCGCTACAAATGGGACTAAAGATAATCGGACGGACAAGATGGTATCTAGTACTTTTTCGTCCCAGTTTTTCGCACTGCTTTTCTGTCATGAAGTCGTACCGACGAGCTCAAGTGCAGGCCCTTTGTCCCTGCAGTTAAGCTTAATTGCAAATAATTCGTTAGATACCGTAATTGAGAGCATAAATAAACGATGCCTGTTAACCCTTCGAGGGTACATTTTTTTTACCAAATGCGACCCCGCAGGATTGATTTTTTTATTGTAAATTGCAAATTTTCAGAGTGATCTATTTAAAAATATATCTAACACTATTTTTTAGAGTAACCATAAAGTGAAAAAATTCAACCAGCCAACATGCCCATTGCATAATCAAACTGTGTATGTGAGTACATGCAAGAAAACTAGGTGGTTGTGCGCCCATCAGAAAAACCAAATGAGAAGCGTGCAGTGATCCTTTGTCCCACTACCAAGGAAGGTCAATCAGTTTTCACAAGTCTCTAGAAAGAGAATGTGGGCGTGGAAGCATTATTTGTATACGGCGGCACCGTATGTATATACCAGCGTCCGCTTGTGAACAGACGTAATCGCGCCCCTGTGAGCAACAGACAAGTGAGCTTCTACCGGTGACCCTTTGAGAGAATAGAAACCAAATAGACAAGTTTTTGGAACGCAACAAACAGAAACAGCCTGCAAGACAAAACCAAAACTAACCGCCGTCACCCACACATACACAGATGTGCAAGTGGTTGACGCACTGGCGTAAACAAGCTCTGGAATGAAAACCAAAAGACTACGGTGCGAGAAAAGATTTCCTTGTATCCACACAGGGTGGCAGCACTTGCTGGACAACAGAGTTGAAAAATGGGTGCGTTTTTCAAACATACAGCTGGTGTAGTAAACATACAGCACATTGCATTGTTCGCAATACCATTTATTTATGTGTTAGGCTGTCAAAGGGTGAAGCGTATGTGTGTTACTAAATCAAAACATTGCATGATCAGTAATGCTCATCGTGGGTACCCCGTTTTTAATATCCTGATCAATTATTTCTCTCTGAATTGCTCTCAAGCAGTGAAACAGTAGCAACGCGAGCCTGTATAAGACTAGTAATTACTACGCAATGAATTCCGAAGCTGGAGCGATGATCCTTATCCATCGGAAGCGGGAGCAATGATCCTTATACAAATCTAAGCACAGCCCATTATCCCCATGCTTGCTGAACTGACATCCCACCAGCGAAAGCAGGCAGCAGCACTACATATACCTTTAGCAATGCGTTGATAGAACCCTACGAAGCAGGCCCTCACAAGATTAACATATGCAGCATTTAAACGTGTGCCTTTTCACCCAATAGAATTCACCAGCTGAGGCTCTCACAGCCTGCTTATGTTGACATCACTTACCCTGTTTCCTGTCCAGCAAAATTTCCAAGCTCCATGTGCTGGTCACCATCAGTATATGCACCAATGAATGCAAAAAAAAAGCACAGCGTACACATTGGCCTTTCTAAAGAGGAGCAAACAAAGCGAGCATCAAACCACTAATGACCTACAGAGGCAGCACTGTGCGCAGCATTTGGTGCAGTATTAAGCTTGATGGCTACAAACCACCATTGGCAGGCCCTCAAAATGATGTGGTCGACGCAGTTCAACCCATATCATGCTCTTGGCGGCTGTGCACACAGGCAGCACTCGCGAGACGTGAAAAAGCACTGCGTGTTCAAAAGCAGGCAACAGCTGTAGAGAATGTGTGCACAATCACAAACAGAGCAGCCAACCGGAGGGCAGTTCAAATCATCGCACACTTTCATATCGCTTTTGCACCACACAAAGAACAGATGCCTCACAAAGCTCCTGTGAAGTGGCACCGGAAGCGTCAAAGCACAAATCTTGACAGCTTGTGAGGCACAACAATGCTTCTCTTCAAACAAGGTTGTCCGGTGTTCAGGAACTCGCATGGTTACGCATATGGAAAGTCTCATGGCACATGGAAACATACTAGTGCCCCTGGTAGCCAGTAGAGTCACAGACTTAGCGCAGACTGGTTCCCAGCACATAGCATACGGGTATATCAGAAAAAGTACATCTTCTGCCTGTGGTTTGACTAAGCCAGTAGGTGTACGCAGCTGTCGGCTGGCAGTTACCTTGTCCGGACGACTGCATTGAAGGCAGCAGATCCTTTCAGCATTACAGCAAAAGCCAACGAGGGTGGCTGCTAGACTTTCAGGCCAGTCCCAGCAGGCTGTCCCCTTCCCCGTCCTCCTCGTCCTCGCTGGCCGGCAAAGAGGGAGCGTCTTCCGACGGGTGCTCCTCACCCATGTGCCGTTCCAGGCTCGACGGCTCGGCGAACACCCGATCGCAGCTGGTGCAGGGATAGAGCACCTGGCCATCGCTGGAGACGTGGCGCTGCAGGTGCTGCATGAGCGCCTTCTTGCCCGCGAACGTGAGCTGGCAGAGGGGGCAACTCATGGGCTGGTCCCGTTCCAGCTCGGCCTCGGCCACGCTGGCCTCAGCGGCGGCTGCTGACACGCCGTGGGTGCAGCGAAGGTGTGCCGCCAGGTGCTTGCCCTGGGCGAAAGACTTGGCGCAGTGCGGGCACTCGTGCCGGGGTTGGTCGCCGTGGGTGCGCATGTGGCGGTTGAGGCCGCTCTTGTGCGTGAAGCGGCGGGCACAGCACCGGCACGAGTACGGTTTCTCCCCGGTGTGGGTGCGCCGGTGCACGGTCAGGTTGCGGCGAAACGCGGTCGAGTACTGGCAGAGATCGCAGCAGAAGCGCCGCGTACTGCTCGGCCCTGGTGACCGCCTGCCCAGCGCTGCCACACGTGGGCCTGGAAGGGAAGCACAGTTTCTGCTTTACGGTATATGCAAAATGACACGGCACATTCCTGCATTAAGGCTGGATATGTTTCAGCCATTAGTCGCTGCTGTGGCGGCACTCACGACACCCAGACTGTTTTCCAAGACACCTCCCACCTTTCCTTATATGAAAGGCTCGATTACGTTTTCAAGCCAATTATAGTCTCAGTACAAATTTTATTTACCGCATCAGTAAATTTCTCAACAAAAGCTGCGGGTACGATAGAATAAGAGGTGCATGATGGCAGCTCGACTATTCCCAGCTTCCCATGAAGAAGGTAACAATAGAAAAAAAAACATACAGCAAGAAACATTCAGCAATAGTGCATGAAAATGAATGCGATCTTAAAACAAGCATGTGACGACTTGTATGGCATATGATGACATGTATGATAGCATGTATAAAAACAATACACAACTTCTACTACTTCTCCAGCAATCCTCAAGTTGCATGAACAGTGTTGGCACCAGTGGCGCACCGACAGGGGGGGGGAGGGGGGTTTGGGAGTTGTAACCTTCCCCCCCCCCCCCCCTGAGGCCGACTTAACCCCCGCTTTTGTTTAACCGTTTTCTTTCCTTGCACATTTGAGTACTGCAACTAAGATGTAAGACGCGCAATCATCTGTACACTCGCAAAAAGCAAATTTTTTGACAATTTCCCGTGAAGAAATTGAAATTAGTGCTGTTTAGATAGTATTGGCAAACTGTCAACACCCCACTAGCAGAGACCCTGGGTGCGCTACTGGTTGGCACTACACTAAAACGCCATTGCAAGCTGTACAAGCGACCTGTGTTGCTTATCTCCTCTGAAATTAAATAGGTGCCTTTTCACCAATAAACATTGATCATATTGCTGGGGGAACACAGTGCAACATGCGTGACTCACTGGCTTACACTAAGTAGTACGAATTCACTACATAACCAATGCGCCATGTCCCAAATACGCTGTACAAATGGCTTGACTCTATTCTCAGCTGAGCTAGGCAGCTCTTTACTTTCTGGGAATGCAGGCCATACTTATTTCGATATAACAAAAGGATGGATGCACCAACAATGAGTCGTCTTCCCAGTCGTCAAAATAAGTGTGTGCTGAATTCCAAGAAAATCTGACTCACTGTTCCAAGCATTTCACACTCGGTGGCACAGAACTGTGAAAGAAATGAGAGCTCAAAAGGATAACGAAACTTGCAAAGTCACAAGTGCAGAATTCTAAAGCTTCAGACTAACAGCCAACAAAACCAAAACTTTGTCCTTTTTGTTGCCTGTGGCGAGCATTTGTTTATCTCCCAACAAATCGCATGCCCTTTGCCAGACAATGTTTCATCTAACCCTGGATTAAACTGAAAGGGATACTAAAAACAAGTTCATCAGTAAATTACCCTCCTACAACACTAAAAAAATACGCTGTTACCATGAAAAGAGGATTGGCAAGCCAGAAATGAGGCAAAAGCAAGACAATGCCATCGCGAAGCTTCTGCACCAGCTTGCCGCAACGTCTTAAATTTGGACACCTGCCCAGTTAATTTCTTATCGGTAAAGACGAATTACACTGTACTCTAAACTGCTAAGAGCGAACTAGTTTCGCGAACTGTTACTTTGCTACAACTGCTTGAATACAAAAAGATGCTTTGAAATCTGTGACATTACGCTGGCATACCAGCACTGTGGCTCCAGCTCATGACATTAAGAAAATGGAACTTTGACCTTCACTTCCTTCTGTAATCAACCTATAATTATGAAATCAATGAAAATAGAGTTTTGATGGGAGTCTTTCTCATTAGTGTCCCTTAAACTAATTTACTGTTCGACTTGAAAAGTGTCCTACAACCTTTCTGATACTTGTTAACTTCTATCAAATGCAGCTTTGGACAAACCTACGGCCGAACTGGCTATGTGCTCTATAAAGTTGACGATCAACAATTTAAAAGTAAATCAAATTGCTGGGTTCAACATCCCGAAACGACAGATGAGCCGTGTTTACAAGAATGCGACAGTCACTCATCGCATCGCATTTCTAGCGCATAGCATTCATGTAAACAGTAGCAATGCGCTAGGAAGGCGCATTGCATTAATGCGCGAGGCTATGGTAGATTAACTGGCGGGAGTCGACTCACGCACGTAGTGCTACGTTCTCGGGAGAGCTAATATGCTACATGTAAACGTTGCATCGCCTTTCCCAAATGCGCTTGGAAATGCGATGTGCTACTGTCACATTCGTGTAAACGTGGCTATGAACGCCTAGGTGGAGGGTTCTGGATTGATTTTGACCTTTAACTCCCTGAGGTTGTTCATTTGTGCAAACAAAGTATCATAGACAAGCTTTTTTGCATTCCGCTCATACTAAAATTCAGCGGCCGCAGCTGCAATCAAATGTGTGACCTTGCCTTATGAAGCACAACCACTGAGCAACTGCAGCGGCTAAACTCAAAAGTGGTTAACTTGTACCATCGGCCAGCGTTTGAAAGTGCAAACACTATGCACTATGCTTTTCTACGGGGAGGAAAACACCCTTGAATTAAACCTTAACGTGTCAAGAATCGAGCAACTTTGCACTAGAAGGAATCGCATGTGGCCACATTACGTGCTTAACTAATCATGATAAAAATGCCGAACGGGACACTTCTCAGCTCAGTGTGACGATTCCATCCCACTGATATTTTAAGAACTGGTATAAGCATTACAGTGCGACAAAAACAAAGAAGAATTAGAACGCCTGAACACTAGTTCTGACCCCTACCACAGGTCATTTTAAGTAAATAGTCATAATGTATAGTGAAAAAAAAAACCCATCCTATTACAATATATTTCAACCAGCCCAGTACTTCTCTGTGGTTCATGTAAAATAATAATAATAATAATGTAATAATGTTTTATTTCCCATCAATACAGAAATGATGATGGAGGGGGTGGGAATAAAAGCGACAATCCGCTTGACGGAGTTCCCACTCCCATTACAAGAGGCAGCAGCAGTGGGGCATACAGTGCAGAAACATTTGAGTGCACATACGTAATAAACTTGGTTCTGCAGTTGAACCAACGAAAAAAGAAAAATAAAAAGGAAAGAAGAAAAGATGCATTTGCTGACGCTGGCATAAAAAAGATAGAAAAGAAAAAGTGCATATACGCATCTCCAGGCATACGTGAACGTTCATATATATTCACAATTCGTGCATATAAATAAACGTATATCCATATATATATAGACCCATATATACGCAAGCATACAAGCATACAAGCATACATACCATTTACATAGATATAAATACAGCCGTGGTAACAAAGAACATAACTTCGCTCACAAAAAGAAAAGAAGAAAAATAGCCAGCAAAAAAAAAATCGCCTGTATTAGGAGAAAGTGAGTAAATGAGAGTGGTTATGGTTGCCGATTTCTTTTTACGAAAAATTGGTGTATACCCAAATTATTGATGTCCGGAAAACTAACTTGGCCGTCGATTAATTCATTTAATGTGAGGGGTAACTGGTATTGCAGCATTTGCCGTCCGTAGTTAGTTCGTGTAGTCGGTAAGACCCAGTGAGCTTTGTGACAGTGTGGATACGGGGATTGGAATAAGCTTAACGACGCAAGACTAGAAAAGCTGTGCTCGTGGTTTTTCAACTCCGCTTTGTACCTACGCAGGTACAAACTAAACTGTAGTGGTATAAACTAAATATATTAACAATATCAAATTTAACGAAGAGATCCCTTGTTGTGTATCCATAAGGTAGTCCATAGATTATCCTAAGTAACCGTTTTTTGTATGATGGATATTTTCTGTAGGTTTGATTTTGTGGTCGTGGCCCCACAATGTACAGTAATTTAGATGGGAACAAAAAAAGAGAGTTATACAAAATTAATTTTACTTTTTGAGGCAAAATGCTTCTATGGCGCACCAGAAGGCCTACTACTCGGGATGTTTTTAAGAGGAGATGGTTAATGTGGTCGTCCCACTGCATGTTTTCTGAAAAGTATACGCCAAGTGATTTAAATGATGGTACGATCTCAATAACACTTGATTAATATACAAGATTTGCAAAGACCGTAATCGGTTTGTTTTTAGGATGAAAAATCATAGCTTTAAATTTCGATACATTGACAGAAAGCAGGTTAGTATCGGACCATTTTTCTAGATTTAGCAGTAAATTATTCGCTTGAATTAATACGTTATTATAGTTCTCGCTGGAAATAAATATACTAGTGTCGTCTGCATATATTACAAATCGGGCAACTGTATCAATGGTTACGATGTCATTAATGTAGATATTAAAAAGTAGTGGCCCGAGGATACTGCCTTGAGGCACGCCGCAGACAACACGACGTAAAGATGACTTAAACTGATTAATTTGAACGTACTGCGTCCGTGATGACAAGTAAGACCTAATGAGCAGCAAGGCATGACATAGGTCGGCGCACTCACTCATGAGTGCAGTCACTCACACTCACTCGCACTCATTTCAAAGGCGTGAGTGCGAGTGAGTGCCAGTGAGTGTGAGTGGAAGTGAGTGCGAGTGAGTGCCAGTGAGTGTGAGTGCAGGTGAGTGCGAGTGCGACTGAGTGCCAGTGAGTGTGAGTGCAGGTGAGTGCGAGTGTGAGTGGTACCAGTGAGTGTGAGTGCGAGTGAGTGCCTGTGAGTGTGAGTGGAGGTGAGTGCGAGTGCGAGTGAGTGCCAGTGAGTGTGAGTGCAGGTGAGTGCGTGAGTGGTACCAGTGAGTGTGAGTGCAGGTGAGTGCGAGTGAGTGCCTGTGAGTGTGAGTGGAGGTGAGTGCGAGTGAGTGCCAGTGAGTGTGAGCGGAAGTGAGTGCGAGTGAGTGCCTGTGAGTGTGACTGGAGGTGAGTGCGAGTGCGAGTGAGTGTCTGTGAGTGTGAGTGGAGGTGAGTGCGAGTGAGTGCCTGTGAGTGTGAGTGGAGGTGAGTGCGAGTGCGACTGAGTGCCAGTGAGTGTGAGTGCAGGTGAGTGCGAGTGAGTGCCTGTGAGTGTGAGTGGAGGTGAGTGCGAGTGAGTGTGGTGTGGGTGCGTGGGTGTGAGGCATGACCTCTTATCCCATACAGTTCTAACTTTTGAAAGAGGATCTCGTGATTTAATCGATCAAACGCTTTTGTGTAATCTATAAAGATCCCTAAAACAATTTTTTTCTGCTCAAAACACTCTAATATATATTCTTTTTGATGAAGCAGGGCAAGTTCATGGTATAAATCACTGAAAACTCAATTGATCCCTCAATTTGAACGTCATATAATTTAAATTGATTTTTCACATCCCAGTGGCACTGGTCGACCATACATCGAGTTTGTTTATTTAGCATGTCCCTGACTGTGCAGAGCTCGTTGAGGGATGCACAGTGCCAAAAAGTACTGTCTGCAACAAGGTACATGCAGTGGAGTTAAAAGCAATAACATTGGGAAATTGGACAAATACTTGCTTTTCAACACTTGGGACTTACCAAAGAGATGTAGTGTAGAACTGCCAATCTATCTTTTTTTTTTATATTTCATACAGTCAAAACGGCATGTCACCCTAAAACTTAACACATAGCAACTGATCACAAATTGGTGTAGCACTGTGCTTGGAAGGAAAGCTATGTGCTGTGCATTAAAACAAAGAGCATAATATAAAATAGCACTGCATATACAAGTTGCAATGCCCCATCATGTGACCTCAACATGTTATTAAGTGACATTTTTGCTCTTTCACACAGTTATCTAATGGTGTGACACAAATCAACATAGCACTTCCACATCTGCTTAGCATACATACATAAATATCCAAGTCCCGAGTGTGCAGTTCACTGAAGAACACGCACATTGTGACAAAAATGCAAAAGCAGCACCAATGTGTTTCCCGAGCTGCACATCGGCTTTTGAAGGCTCAGACATGGGAAGTGGTTGGAAACACTGGCTTTCCTGAGCGTGCAAGAGCTAGACGAAAAGCAAACTTCTGGTCTTGCATTGCGTCTCCAGTGGTATCTTGGGAAACCTCCGCAGGCCTTGTCATTCTGGAACAAGACAATGGCTGGGGTCATCAAGTGCTACTGCAACGATGACAGAGTCATGTTAAAACGAGATTGTCACCATCGTATCATTTATGTCCACTGCAGGATGAAAGCCTCTCCTAGTGATCTCCTGTTATCCCAGTCTTGCATCGCCTGTGTGCAATGAGTGCAAACTACCTCGTGATATTGAGTATGCGCTGTTTCACTGTTGCCAGCATACCACCGCACAGTTAGCAGCAAAATACTTCACTCGGTGTACGCGGACAAATACAGGCAAAAGAATTGTAGAACCCTGGGCCAGTCAGATCTTATAATGGATATTCTTTGAACTTTTGTTAGTCACCTGGGCTTGATTTGTTTGTTTATTCCTATTTTTTTCTTGCCTTTGTCTTCTCTGCCTCCAGTATTTTTTCCCTCTTCATGGCACCTTGAACACATCATCTGAAGTAGCAAGCCCTGTATATAGTAGGGCTGACAATTCAACTTCCATTAAAGCTTCCAATAAACTCAGTTTCTCCAACCTGTGCTGAAAATTTTCTAGTGACACCAGCTAAACCTCTGCCACATCCAACAGCGTTTCTTTTCCCTTTGGCATACATTTTGTTATGCTCTAAGGATCGTCTATTATCTAGTTCTATACCCAAACCGTCATAACATTGAATATATTATTTTTCATTCCAATGCATTCAGGTCGAGAAAAAACAGATTTCGCGGGATGCAGCAATAAAGCAGCCTGACTGTCGCTTCCAGAATTGTCTGTGTCTAGTCAGCTTCTCTGCACGTTGGTCAAACATGTTACTTTTCAAGCATATCAGCAAACTGATACCTGTAATAATCACAAGAGAGCCATACTATCTTTTTCACACCATGTGCACTGAGGTGGAGAAAAGTGACATGAAAAGAATTGCGTTCATGAAATACAACCAACAAGTGAAAATAAAAACAAACAATAAAACCCATAAAACTACACCCTCAAGGGAAAAGCTTTAGGAAGCTGAGCAAACTGCATTGATATTTCAGGCACCCGCTGTTGTCCCAGGTGTTGCCCCAAAAACCTTTGAACAAAAATATGGCAACAATTGCAAACCATGCAAGGAAGTTTCTACACAGACAGAGTAATTAGATTGGTTCATTGTTGCATTCTTAATCACAATGCAAAGATGCCAGAGCTTGATTTTCAATCCCCTGATATTGGTAAAAAAGGGCTTAATTCGAAACCTGCATTCACTGATTCTACTTCACTTTTAAAACAGCCGAGATACAATGAATTATTCTCTGCAAAGTCAAAACTTATTATGTTGAAACAAATTGCTAAATACTCCGGTGGCACAATTCAGTTCGCAGAAGGGCTGTACTTTTGATTTGACAATCTGCATTGATGCCCAATGCACCCACATTTCTCCCAAGTGCGGCCCCTCCAAAAAAAATCCTCGCCCAAGCACTCAATACAGATGGTTAACGAGTGAAGCTGAAACGTGCAGCCCCGGCGTTTATCACTCGGCTAATCCCGATGGTACATTAAAGTCTTTCTCAATTATTGGTTACGTCTGTGTGTTTCTTAATGAGGTTAAACACACGTTCGTCGACGACGAAGAGAACGCTGTCACTGAAGGTATGCCTGCAGTCCGCCGTTGTCGCCATTGCCGCTTGCGATTCTTCAAAATTAAATTGCTTAAAAATTAAATCTGTCCGTCACGTAAGACAATGAATGGCTCATACCCCTTTAAGCAATGCCTCATACCCCCGTAAACGCGGCCTCCACATTACGACAACAGAAGTGAAATTCTACGCTGGAATGATGAGCGGCGACGGAGCCAGCTGTGGAAGAAGACAACGACGACAAACGCGGAAGCAGTGGCACGAGCGCGCTTGTGCCGAGAGACGCCAATGATCCAGCTGTGGAAGAAGCCAACGATGCTCGAGCCATTGCTGATCATGATAGTTCCTGCAAACAGGCGACATACGGACGAATCGCCTAGCCATATACAGCTTCACTGTAAAAGATGCATCATTAACAATGTTAAAGAATCAATGCTGGTCACTTGTGATATGCCGTCACAAAAGTGAGCAGGCAACATTGGGCAAGACGTGCGGTTTCTTAGTTTTACCTATGCTCCGTTTCATGCATAGCAGGCATTCTCTGTTCGCACTTGTTACCAGAAAATAGTGCGTCCCCTATGAAAGAGGCACAGACCACGTGATTTGAATTAAAATAAGTGTTTATATTGCGGAATACGACGTATTCATTACATGAAAGATGTCGAAGGTCTGAACTTATTTATACCCAAACGAGCTCACTTGCTCTCTAGCGACCAAAATGCAGTACACCATATGCTGGAAGCACAAACAACGTGTAATTCGAAATAAACTTGCGTCTACAAGCTTTAGTTGTGATAAATGAAGTAGTTTATATTTCGAAAGCGTCACAGGTCAAGAGCAACTGCACTGCAATCTGCGAAATGCGCAAAGTGAGACTCCCTTGACCGCACTACTTGCTTAGCCTGTGCGACGTTGCCTGCTCGTTATGAGACGAAGTACGGAGGCATGTGTGGTACCACAGTCTGTGCAAGTTTCTTAAAGGGCACTGTGACAACACGGGAATGACAGGCTTTGGAAAGTATGACCTGTCTTGACTGTGGCTTAGCATTAAACGAGGTCATGACTGTACCAATTAAAATTCTCCCCTCTTTTCTGAATTTAGTGATCTCCAGCTAGTATTGTTTAGCCCCGAGTATAACTGATGTGGAAATACTTGAGTATCAATATGTTCTCGCGTAATACGGCATGAATTCTATCTGACAGGCTGTTTTAGTACAGACACAGTGGCAGCCTGAGTCGCCATACATGTCTTCTGGTTGTTATAGTCCTCCAAGAAAGATGCCAATCCAAAGCATTCCCATGTGTGCAAGAGCAACGACAGTGCCACCTTTGTCTTATCATAAACTACACGGTGTTGACTGTGCCACGAGTCCTTTTTTGCCTATAACTACACACCTAAGCTCCAGCTCAGTAAAGCGCATCAAAGTATCAATGATTCAGAAAAGGGACGCTCTCTTTCAACAATGCACCCTGTCCAAAGAGAGAGTCCTAAGCCTTGAGCACTGCACAAGGATACCTACCTTGGTGCACACACAGTTCTCAATACATGGAACGTAGCAATATCCCTTCAGTCACGGTGTACACATTTGTGGACGCAACATATTTTTGCCATTTCTACGCAGTTGTGGCAATAAATAGACTGCAAAAATTAAGCTTAGGGTAAATTGAACGTTCTGCTTACCCCAAGTACCTTCATTTTACTTCTCAGGGAAATGTATTGCTACCGAAGATCACTTTGGAGAAGGCACTACAGTGTTTAACAGGAGGTGTGACGATTCTGTAGAAATTGCAAAAGAATTTATTTGCCTTTCTAGCAATCAATAATTGTGCAAGTAATTCGTGCTAGTGATACAATTTTTGTTTTTATTAAGAAACATACCATTATGAGTGAACAACAATGAGATACTTAATCACTATGGTGGCTCATCATAAAATGCAGAGTCATTCTACCACCTTGACTTGCGCTTAATGGAGTCTGCAGCACCTTGGCTTAAAGTTATCTAAATTTCATACATTTATTTATCGACAGTCGATCATAATTTGGGACTGAAGGGGTTATGTGCACACTTTGGTAGACACTGCACCACAGTGAGGCGCACATGCGTTTGTTAGAAAATTTTGCCAGGAACCACATGTCAGCCTCAGACCTCTTACTCTGCTTAAGAGCAAATGAAATTCCTCCGAGACATCAAAACAGGCTTAATGATCATTCACTCTCCAATTTCACGCTGCAGATGACACATCCCTAACCAATTTTGTCTTTCAACTTAAAGTTATTTGTAGGGATGCACTGTGTGTTGTAATGAAGAAACACATATAGTAACGACAGTCTTGGCTTCTTCAGCTTTCCTTTCTAGCACCTGCCATCGACGACATGCACTCTGGCCAGAGTGAAGAAGCCCTTTTGAAGTTTCTCAAAGATGCAGAAATAGTTCCACCATACTGGATGCAAAAGCACCAGGAAACCACTCATATTTGTGACCAATTGCTCTACCACTTCAACTACAGCCTCAAAGGTCAGCAATGGCTTCTGGTCATATCAAATCACTTTAGGGCAGATTTCTAAGCACATTGTTACAGGACAATCCCATATGTACGCAGTGGTGGTGCATTTAAGACCCCCACCCATCTTCAGCTTTGGTATTACTGGCCTGGTTAGTATGACCTTGTTTGC
This sequence comes from Dermacentor silvarum, assembly GCF_013339745.2. NCBI lineage: Eukaryota > Metazoa > Arthropoda > Arachnida > Ixodida > Ixodidae > Dermacentor > Dermacentor silvarum. The sequence goes on along the minus strand of NW_023606772.1, from coordinate 53,749 downwards.
AAGTACATGCATTCCTGTCTCAAACGTCAATGCCACAATTCGGTTCTACAACTGTACAGCTGCTGCTGCTTTCTTGTCCGGCCAACCCTTTTGGTTACGTAGGAATCAATACTTGTGGCCAACTTCCCTGCACCATTACATGCAACCAGTTGACTGCCCGCCCAAGACGTCACATCCTCACATCGAACTTTCCTTCCTAATCTCTACAACTTTGGCCTACTAGTCTGAATCTTCAGAATGTGCGCTTCTCTCTCAAGCTCACAGCATGCCAATGAATGCAGACGGCTCGGCCACTCTCTCATAACAATATCTCCTACAATAAGCCTTCGACTGGGGCTAGTTGGCATGAAGTTGTTCTGTTTACTGCACTATACTGTTATACAAAGGACAACAAGTGACTGACACACATGTGAGCAACAGCAGCACATGTGTACAGCCGATCGATCCTGCAAGAACACCACCAAGATGACACTAACCCCCCGCACTTTTCATCTGACTCTCTGGTCGGGCTGTCCGTTCCAGTTGTAGCTCCGCACCTTCAAGCTGCTGTTTAAATACCATAGCCCAAACCATGTGGTTCAATGAACCTTCCCTACGAACAATATTCTTTACTGTGTTTTCTGATAAGAAACTGGTCCACAGTCGCAAAGATGTTTCATACATTTATTTACGCTCCATTTCATCCCAATGCAATTCTGTTCATGTAGACTGGTTCTGGCTCTTCTATTATCCCTCTGTTACCATTTCTTTAGGCCGCTTGGATAGCACCTTTTTCTCCAGGGCACAAGTGTAACGAGAAATTGCCAGTGCTTAGTATGGTGCTGGTTCCCAACACTTGGGCAGGCAAGCCTCTCTAACATAAGAATGGCAATTTTGCTATTTTCAGAAGTGTACAACGGAGACTAATGTAAACAAATAGCCAATCTGTTATACAGTTAATGGAACGCACTCCACTTGCAAGTTTACGTGACACCATTTTGCACCCACAAAAGTAAGCAAAAACACAAAGTGAAATTAAATGCTGAACCATGCAGCATTATGTCACTGTGCAGCTGTTTTTAGTGTCTTGCACTGTGCAAGAACAAGGCAATGTTCCCCCTACTCGAGAGGGAAATGTCCAGCAAAGATATTCAGAACCATAATGGGAGCCTGCCGTGATGAAACAAGAAAGACCCATCACTGATGCAGCCATGGCCATAGCATTCTGTCTGCAAAAAACGTTACCAACCTCGACAACAGACAAACATTGCATGGGCTGTTTACAACTATGCATTTGAATAGTAACCTCAGCTATGTTGTACATTTCGCTAACATGTCCAGTACCGACGGCGCTGCACAGAGGTTTACCCCACACGTCTCTTTTTATTTATTTGTTAGGTTATTATTAATTTCTTTTCTCTTTTCTTTGGGGGGGGGGGGGGGGGGGGAGGCGTGAGGTGCGCGAAAATAATTTCGGCCACGCACAATACGGTGGCGTACCGATGATATATGAACTAATATCAAAAACAGCACTTGAAACAGCACGCCCCTGTAGCCAGAAAGGCGAGCGCCTGCTGTAATTCGCGTTCCGCGTAGCGAGGTACAAACGTAGGCTCTTCATAATGAGACAGTCGACACCGCGTACCATGCGCGCAGCGTTACGCATCATGCAATCGGTTGGACACACACGCACAGGCATCGAAGCACGCCGGTGCGCTTAAACCGGTGTTCCGCTAGTTTCGAAAGTACTATATGTCCGTGGGCCACGTAGAAACGACACCGGTCGCATCGGCGCGTTCGAGCAGAGGCCTTCAGTGGCGGCACGATATATGCGATGCGAAGCCTTCAGCGCTCTTTTATCGTGCTCGGACGGGCTGCAATGACGACGGATTGAGGCGTGGGAAATGTCTTCAGAAGTAGATGCAAATACGCGCAAGCAGGCAAGAAATGCGAGCAGCTTTCGCGCTGCAATTTACGTTCGCGGAAGCCGACGTGGAGGTGGGTACGATCGCCGTCACCGTGCACATGCCACGACGTCGCCCACGCTAGTGTTCCTACTCACGTTACCGTGGCAAGTCCTTTTGTAAGTGGGCCACTGCATGGGCCGCAGTCGCCGACCATTGTCAACAAACAATAGTGAAAGTAGGAGGCGTTGGTGAAAGTAACACGGATTGTATTGGCTTGTTTTATTCCGGCTGTTGAAATGACTGATTCCTGCCATCATCATCATCATTTATTAAACAAGAAACGGAAGAAACGCAACTCCGAAACCGGAACTTGATGGTGGTGGTCTGACATGCGTTGAAAAACACCGCCCAAGCACTCCGTAGTCCGTACACACTTTATTCTCCAGCGAAGCTGAAACGTGCGGCCCCGGTGTTTATCACTGGATTAATCCTGACAGTTCATGAAAGTCTTTCTGAACTATTGGTTACGTCTTTGTGTTTTTGAAAAGATGAGCGGCAACGGAGCCAGCTGTGGAAGACGACGACGAACGCGGGAGCAGTGTCACGAGCGCGTTCGCGCGGTTGCGCCGAGGGTCGCCAGCGAGCCAGCTGTGAAAGGAAACGACGACGCTCGAGCGGGAGGAGTTTTCGGCGTACTACATGCGACAGACGGACGAATCGGCTAGCCACATACGGCTTCGAATTGTGCCCTGCGCGTGGCACGTGCGTCAACGGGGACCTGCAAACTGCCTCTGCGACAACAAGTTCGCTGTTTGGCGTTCCGTTGCTCCGTAGCCAGCGGCTGTTTTAGTTCTACAAGCAGCGTTGTGACATTTTGCCGTCGGTGGTGACTGCGTTCGTTCTCCCATCTTGGGCACACGTTTTCGTAAGAGCGCGCGCGCTTACCTGCAGAACTTTCCCGAGGTGGTGTTGCTCACATTTACTTCTAATGCCACTCCTGAAACCGTGTTGCTCGCAAGCATTTGTTTTGCGAATGAAGTTCACTGCAACTTGAAGTGGTTCGGTGACAAAACCACCGCACGCGTCTCGGCGGCCGTCCACTGTGGAGGAATCGTTGGCAAGACGGACTATCGGGAGAAGACTGACAGGAGACGCAGGCCAGCAAAACTTTGTGTTCCTTTTTTTTTTTTTTTCCTTTCTTTTTTCCTTCGGTTCTTCTTGTTTGTGTGCAACTGTGCAATGTTCGTGTACAATCACGAGCAAAAATTTGGAGACTACCGGAGCACTGCGTCACAAGTTGATGCCTGGGCGTGATTATATTTCTTAATAGTTTTTGTTTACAAGTTGTAACACAGAACCCGGGTTGGTCCTTAGGTTGGGGCGACTTCCTTGGCCATCTGTATGAGCACCGGCGAACAATCCATTGGCAAGTGGTTCGGAGAACAAAATAACCACTCACAGCTGGCTATAGGTCATTCGTGGACTCCCCTTAAATCGTATTTGACAAATTGGACTTGTTACATGATGTTTCGGAGACCATGATTGTAGAGGAGGTAATGGGTGAAAAAGAAAGAGGGGAGCTTTGTGCTTTCACAATGAAATCATGTACATAAATATGGGTGATGGTGAAGCAACATATTAAAACATAATGTAGTCGCAGCTGCCTAGCATGGATGCACACTAATAACTGATTCGCTCTCCATGGCCCGACAGAAAAGTGGTACATACACGAAAACCACATTTTAACGAAGTTGATAAGGGGAATCGAGCCAGAATTAATTCCTTATGTCCATTATTGCATGTACTGTAATGTTAATTGCTATGGGGATTTCAAGGGGAGTTCCAATTACTTCGTTATATACCACTTTGTTATAACGAGGTGTGACTAGACTCATGTATGACAACATTCAAAGTCTCATATAGTGACAAAAATATTAACTATATATGCTTACTCTGTTCAGTTAAACCCACATCAACATAATTAAGTATACTTCAAGAGATGCCTCTTTTGTCAGATAATTCTGAAATTCACATTTTTACTGTGGTAAATGAAATTTGCATGTTTCCATAGCTACAGCACACAGCTGACTTGCCTAGAGCACTCCACATCGGTAGGATGCAAAGTCTACCCCGAGCTGTCCATGCCATGTTTATGCCGGGTCTAATATGCATATGTTCAAGCTGTCACTTTTTTCAACATGCAGCTCTTGTAACCTGGTGAATGTGTGCATTAATTGTGTAGTCAGCCTGGTGCCATTGTGCCCTACTCCTCGAATGGCACCAAATGCAGCCAGCTCAAGATTGCCTGTTGTTGCAACCAGATGGACTCCAGCCTGTGCAGTGCAGAAAATAAGTTCAACACTGAATTATGCTAGTAAATTCGTGAAATGCTAGTAAATTAGTGAAAGAACAACACATGCAGGCAAAAGAACTATACATGCCAGAAGTACTTTGTTGTGGACTAGTTGGGGGTTCATACTGAACACGTGACATACTGCGCTCTGTCCTGTCTCTCTTTGCATCCTTCATGTATTTCTCGCAGTATGTTACTTGTTCAGAACTAGACATGTTCTTCTTGCTCATTTTCCAACTTTTACTCTTTTATTCCAACCTTACTTTTAAGGATGCCAATGCACCAATGTGCGCAAGTACCGATCATTTGTTTTTAGTACAGTTTAATTCAGTGCAAGTTTGTGCCACTCATAACAGGAATGAATGCGCAAGCCAGATGCTTAGGTGGTGTGTATTGCTTAGTTTATATTTGTTTTGTACATTTCATATTGCTTCTCTGCGGGTATCTTGTAGTCTTATTGAATGGAAGAAGTGTACAAAACCTTGTTTAATATATGAGAGACACACCAGTTCCTTGTAACTACTAAAAAATATGTTTCTTTTATTTAACACATTGCAGGAGCCGTATAATCATAGACTTCTTGGAGTATCTGACCTCATTTTTCACACACCTCATATGGCAGTGAGAAATTGCCTGGCGCAACTGTTTTAGTACGTCACTGCAGAAGCTGTGGTTTATTGTTTGACTGTCAGGTGCACCAAGAATGTAGCATAAAAAAATGCGATCAGCATTGCCTTTGTTTTTGATGGTCGTTGCTTTAGTTCTTTAGAGGTGGGTGAACTGTGACTGCCATTCGGCACTATATCGCTTTGTTAGAGGGTCATACTGGTAGTGTCTACAGCAGTAATGCTTTACGTAAAACGAGAGATTACTTCTGGCCCTTTCCAAACGTATAGCAGCACCTGTTATAGTTTCTCTCTCTTTCTGTGTGCAAAGGACAAGTTTTCTATTCCGGTGAGAAACATTGCTGCTCAATTTAAGATCTTTTTATATCATGTGCACAGCAACACGGTGATTTTCTTGCAGTGACAGCCTCATACTTTTCACATTTTAATTCTTTGTCACTAGTATATATTTGTGGAACCATGTTCCGTATCTCACCATGGTTTTTTCCTAGCGTAACATAGAAATTAATGTTAACTCATTGCTCGGAGTTTGTGCCATCATGTCACTCGCGTAATGTCCAACTAAGTGCACCAACGAAGCGAACAGTGAACTGAACTGGTTTATCTGTGTTGCTAAACACAGCTCTGCCACCTAGTGAGTTTACATGGAAACCCTTCCAAGGCGATGTCTGCTTTGAGCACCTATAAAGCAACTCAATAGTGCCCATTTCTGGAGTTTTAAAAATTAGTCTTGGGGAAATTTTCTGACAAAGAGTATATAAAGGAGTCATTCAAGATCAAGCGCTAAAAATGTGATCTGCAATTGCCAATGAGAGAATGGAAGAAATTAAATAGTGCAGAAAAAGGTTTAGTTGGGTACAGTTTGAACCTTTTAATCTCGGCAGAAGAAATTGCGAACTTCACTACAGTGGGACTGAATGAAGTAAAATTGAGGATTATCCATGAACTTGGTTCTTCACATTTTATTTCTTTTAAGTGCCTAAGTGTGCCTGTTAGTGGATTTTGGTGTTTTTTGAAGTTGTTTCCTCACACATGGTGCCTTCTGCTTTTCTTTTCAGATTGCTATTCTTGGCGGCACAGTGGTCACCTTCCAATACCACTTAAAATTGTCTTATTGTGTTTTATGCAGCCATACATTTTGTAGTCAGTGAACCCACGTTCCTGGAAGTGGGTGCAATTCCCAGTTGCATCTGACTGGGCTCGTGTGAGGTTTAATGACCTGCAGGATAACTAAAAGTCACATTGTGTTTTGGCTGCTAGCTAATGTTTCCAAATGAAAGTTGAACTTGTAGTGGGGAATCATGCCATTATTTTGTATAAACATTGACTGCGGCTGGTGCCCTTATGTCTGTCTTGTAAATGTGATTTGGCTTGCCATGTTTTCTAGTGATTCAAGTTAAAACATAAGTTTGTAACTTTACTAAGTGTTGACGCGTTCTGTTATGAAAACTTGTGTTGGTGTATGAACTGCAACAGAGCTCTTCAACAAAGCTTTCACATTACTTCTCTGCATTGCGAGTGAAAATTTACTTGCAGATGTGGTGCTGTTTTGTTTTTATACGAAGACTAAACAGAAAACATTATCCTAAATGATGTCATAAAAAGGCTACTCGAATGAACAGATATGAACCAGTGTCGATCGTCAACAGCTGGTGGTTTTATTCAAGAAACATGAGACTCAATCACAATACCTGTTGTGCAGCTCAGTGTGCGTCAGAAAGAAAACTAGTTTATAGCGTTAAACAAGCAGGTCTTTTTTTTTTAACAGCACAACACAGGATGAAAAACAGAGCACTGATCACTTGCCTGTGGCCTTTTTCTTTGTCCTGTAAAAAATCTACTGTTTGACACCATGTACCAATCAGCCCAGATGAACATGCTGCTAATAGGTAAATAATTTTTTGCACTCCTGCCCCCATCTTCCTGCTTTCAAATGCAGATTGCTTTGGCAAAGGTCTCAGTGATCATTCTAGTGGAATTGGTAAAAATGTGTAAGACGTTCGCTGCAGCACAGTTCTTATTTTTGCCCAAGAAACATTTATAAATCTAAATGAAAGTGTGACAGTCTTTAACTACATCCCTGTAATGTCCAGCATATATGTTATGCTGTTGTGAAAGCTAGAAATTCTGATTTATGTACGGGAAATTAATGCACAGTCTATAGTAGCACTTCTGATACACTTGAGAGTTTTCAGCTGTGGATAGTTCAGCTAACCAATGACTCATTATTATTCAATCTACTAATTAGGTTATAACTCGGGTAACATGTCATTGCTGTTGTCTGGAAATATACTCTTCATAGCCACAAATAAAAGTGTAAAGTCACAATTTTCATTGATATTTAACTGTGTTTGGGCATTACAGCGATGTTTTTAATGGTTCAGTGCTTTATGGCACACTAGTGCACCCGAAATATTTTATCACGGTGCACGTTCACAAGCTAGGCACTAACCACAGGGTTGGCAAAACAACCTCTTTGTGGCCTCGGAAGTGAACGAACTCGGGTGTGCGACTCACGGGTTTGTCATGATGCATTGAGGCTTATAGAATTTGACCCATTGGTGGGTGATTTAGCACAGAACTTTCGACATTGAGCAACAGCTTCTACAGGCAATCTGTTAGCTTTGTCTCATTCAGGTATTTTTGAAACTAAGTGCAGTAAGCACTAATTGGACAAAGACAGCAAATAAGGCAGACACAGAATCTGCACTCTTGAAGAATATTTCTGAAACGTTTGTCCGTATTTCTGTGCAAGTGCTTTTGGACTCCCCACCCAGCTACAGGTTGGATGGCTATTTCATTTTGGTGAGATTGTGAAAGCTTGTCGTTTTGTCTTTGCCCGCTTTCCCCACGAGTCTTTTTGCTGCCTGTTGCATTCAGTGTCACAGCAATGCTTGCTTGCTACTTCACGTAATTTGCCATGAACGACAGTTAACTTTGACTCACTCTTGTTAGTAACCTGACTTCATTTCTGTTCACATTAATCCTAATTTTTGTCTCTTGCAGTATATATATCTTCTTTTCCAATTGGTTCATTGCAAAACCGAAAAATGACCTCTGCGATGCCGAAGAGGACAAATGCCTTTGACGGGATGGAATGCAGAGACTAAATGTGCTCCATCGCATGCATGTCTTTCTCCTCTGTCCTCATTGAGTTTGTGCAGTCATATTTCAGCTTTGAGTCTGTTTGCTTTATGATGTATCCTTTTTACTAGCAGTTCAGCATCTTCTGTGCTACCGATGCTGGTGCACTGCTTTTTGTAATATCACATTATTTCTTGGACACTAAATAAGATTTCACCTACTACAACATATCAAGTGCGAACATTTGTTACTATTGTGAAAACTCTTCTAACACTGTTATTTATACTTATTTTCGTCACTAAGCACTGTATAATGGTTCTCTTGCCTGCTCTCCAGTTTTTTTTTTTAGTTCTTAGGGTACCAAAATGAAACTCTGAATGGTTTTGTAACCTCACCTCATTCAATGTTCAGAATTGAAACCTGTGCTGTATATGAATAAATAAAAAACAATGTAACCCTAGGGATGCTCTTGCACATTAGTTCACTTCTGTTGCCGTTTCTTGATGCTAGTTTTTCTCTGTTCCACCACAGCTTCTGGTCCCGACGACTATGGCACAGCCGTCTGGTGGACCTCGATGGAGGAAGGCAGTGGCGAGCTGCAGATAGATATTGGCCAGTCCAGAAGAGGTGGCCACACTTCCTTTGGCCGTGGAAGATCAAGCCTGTTGCCCCGAAGGGAAGCCTCAGAGAGTGGTGGCCGATTCTCGTGCAAGTTTTGCTCGTACGCCTCAAACAACGGTGCCAATCTCCAGAGACATGTTCGAGTGCATACGGGAGAGAAGCCATTCAAGTGTAGGCACTGCCCAGCTGCGTTCTCACAAAGCGGGAATTACAAGCGCCACCTGCGCAACCATGGCACCGAAGAGCAGTTCAAGTGGCGTCCGCGGCCAACGGTGGTTTCTCGGAGTGCCGCCTTGGTGCGTGCCACCTCCACTTCAGAAGGACAAACATGAAGAAGAGAAAGCTTTGTGTGCTCTACGAGCCCATACGTGTGTTCCAATTTTCCAATTCAAAAATGCTACTGCATACTAGTCAGGCAGAGAATGCCTTGAGTATATTTTTCTCTTGAAAAGAAATACCAAAGAACACAGAAAGCTCACTGTGTCTTATTTCAAATAAAGAGCGGCGTCTTGTCATTGTTCTCAACTTTGCTGCTACAGCATGTGTCCTTTGCTTGTTAGTAGCACTTGGCGTGCAACACAACTGCTGAGAATCAAAAGTTCTTGCAAACACTTTCTGTCTGTCTGTCTCTCTCTCGGTCTGTCTGTGTTTGTATCTCTCTATGTATCTATGTTTGTATCTAACAGTCTTCCCGCCTATGTGGGTAGATCACTAGGTAGTTTCTGGTCGAATGGGTAGCTGATCGGGCTGCTGTGCTGGGGGAATAGGTTTCGAAACCAACTGTCAGAACAACTCTCGACAACTTGTGTCACTGAGTATGTGCCATTGAGTGTGTTGCAAGCAAAGGAACATTTCTTGGCATTCACATGCACCGGTGCACCACGCTCTCGGGGGACATTCTAGTCTTGGAGGCCATGCACAGACTTCTCGGCAGTGCCACTATAAGATGGAGCAGAGTGTTCAGAAAGGAGCGTAAGAAAGCAACCCAGCTGCCTCATGGCGTTTCTCGGCGTCCACACGCACCGGTGAACTATGCATTTCGGAGGCCACATGCAGGTTTTTGTGGCGGTGGTAACAATACGTTATGTCACGATATTCATTCAGTGCTAATGCATTATCGTCAACAGTCATCATGAGATGGGTTCTGCCACAATTTTTAAGATGGCATTAAAACGCTAAAGTCTAGAAGTCTGTCATCTTTTTCTTGTGCCAGTATAACTTTCCATTGCATAGAAAACTCTGTTCTCACTATCAATGACAAATTTGTTTTTAGAGAAGCCTGATAGTTCAATGTAGCTCAACTTAATATTTTTCTTTAAAGGTAACTGCATGTATATACAGTCCAACCTGAATATGGCGAGCACACACGTAATGAATTATCAGATATGAGAAAGTTAATCTAAAAATGTTCATGACCGATATCGGCATGTAATGACCATATGCTTATAAAATCAATATTTGATACAAAGGTATCTGTGTCAGATGTAGCTTTGCCACAGCGAGGTTCAACTGCACCGTCTCTGTTAAGTTCCAAGCAAGAGCAAAATTTCTCCAGGAGGTCTGCTGCTGCCTTTTAATGCAAGCAAGTTGTGCTCATTTATTCTATTTGCCATCATGATGAGTTCTTGAGAAGATATGTAGCTGGATGAGAGCATTTAACACTGCATTTTGTCGTATATGTGATATGAATGGCACCAGTAAGTGCTTTTTTTTTCCCTTAGACTGCCCAATTTAAAAAAAGCTAGTATATATCCTTTTCAAGTACGAACAGGTTCTGTCAAAAAGTTGCTTGTAACAAATTTATTTAATTTCTAGCATCGTTGAAAGAGAACAGCACAGCTAAATTTTGAGTATATTGCCAATTTCTGTAGCATCCACCAATGTTGACACTGCCAGAGACAAGAAATGTACCTGAGCTTCATTTTCTGCATAGCAGGCCACTAATTCTGTCACTGTTACCATGAGCCTAGACATTCCATTCTCACACGTGTTCTCCTAGCACTCTAGACGCACACTGCCAGGGAAGTACGAAGTGTGGTTACTGAAATCCTTTCATGCTTAAGATTCTGAGGCACAAAATTGTGCGTTTACACACCCAAGGAAGATATGCAGGAGAACCTTGTTATAGCCACCCTGGAGATGGCAAAATGCTGCTCACATTAAATCAGAGTACCCAGGATTTTACGTTCTTCATGGCAAGAAACTCCAGTGGAGTAGAGTTTGCCAAATTAAGTAAATTTTTCACAATAATGTTGCCTTCCTCTCTCTTGCTTTAATCCTGTTCCAAACATATGCCACTATACTACGCCATTTCCTCGCTTCCCCTTTGCTATTTGCTGAGCTACAGGACATGTTTTGACAACTTTGGACTCTCTGCTGCCACAAGAAACATCATAAATAGGTTTCCTCCGATTCACCGAAAGTGGTGAAATGCCTCAGCAGGGTCCTGAACGAATCGATTTTTTCATTATGTGCTTGCCGTAGTGCTGCCACTCCAATGTTCCATGCAAATTGCTAGTCGCCCCTCGCACACATTGAGGGAGATGCTGCCGGTCAGAGTCCCCCAGTTACTCTCCAATGTTCCCTCAGCACCAGTGGCGTAGGCAGAAATTTTTTTCGGAGAAGGGCACGCACTTGACAGGGGAGGGAGGAGGGCTGGGCAGACTGCATACTAACACAGAAATATCGAGGAGAGGGGGAGCATGTGCCCAAGGCTAGATAATTGTTATCTAATTATAAGTGTTCATGAAATGGTGTGTGTGTGTGTGTGTACGGGCGTGTGTGTGTGTGTAGAGGGTGGTCCCAGCCTGCTCCCAGAAGGCTGGGACCACCCTCTAATGGACTCTCACACTATTAGAAGTGCAACCTCAAATCTAGAGAAAGGACGCCTGGCCTTTCATGCAAAACAGCTTCTCAAAAGCACATTTCTTTCGGGGCACAAAGCTTTAATTGAATTCGGCCAGAAGTCATTTATGTGGCTATCTAAACTAAAGTTTATTTATTTTTACAGGCTGCTTTGGGTGAAAGGCCAGACATCAGATACACAACAAGAAACGGGGTCAATTTGAACAAGAATGCTTCGCATTAAAATCCTTCACCATTTCGCATGTGCGCTGATAATGTCTGTATGGATAGAACTTGCATGCTGACCTAATTCTGCTGCAAAGTGGTTGCGCCTAGAATGACGAACGTAGGTGAAACCAGCTGTGGCAAGTCTGTGGCCTCGGCAGGTTGCTGTCCGGCATTCAGCACGACTTGTTTTGCCCTCGACCAGCTGCTCTCGCAACTAGCTAGAGCACCTCTTGTGTTGCTCTGTGGACTTTGCACGAGCCACAATGTAAACGAGTGACGAACGAAATTATCCGTTTTAATGCGTAAGCATTCTTTAACAAGTACCCCAGCTACATCACGGAGGAAACCTATTTATGATGTTTCTTATGGCAGCAGAGAGCCCAAAGTTGTCAACACATGTCCTGTAGCTCAGCAAATAGCGAAGGGGAAGCGAGGAAATGAGGTAGTAGTGGCATATGTTTGGATTAAAGCAAGAGAGGGAAAGGCAACATTAGTGTGAAAAATTTACTTAATTTGGCAAACTCTACTACTCTGGAGTTTCTTGCCATGAAGAACGTAAAAATCCTGGGTACTCTGCTACCGGTCCAGAATGGGGCTACATTCAAGTCGCTAATTGGGCTACTAGCGTTGAACATATTGGCCGCATCAATGATTCATGCTGGAATTCCATAGAAAAAAAAAATTTTAATCTGTTTGTTGCACGTACCTCCTGCTTCAAATACAGAGAGCTAAGATTTGTTAAGACACTGCAGTGGCGCTAATATTTATGCATTACTAGCAACATCAGCTGTAAATAGGGATTGGATTTTTGGGCATCTGTGTTTACTATTCATCCGTCACTTATCAGCATTTATTTTCCTTGCTGAATGTAATGTGGTAGCATTACATTATTATACTTTATATGTCATTATATGAATCATTATAATGCATGTTCATTATAGTGTTTTGCCAATAGTCGGGCATCAAGTTGGGACTTAGTCACAGAGACTGCCGCAAACAATTTGTCTATTGGTTGTTCCATAGTGAAACGGTGCAACCCACTTTGGGGAATCAGCCATGAATTGGGCTATATAAGAAGTTTCAAGACAGTAAAGCCATATTGAAGAAAATAAATTGAAATGAAATATATACTGTACATTGTAAAATTAAACGTTAGCTGGTACAGATATGACATGAATAATTAAATAATTACAGTGAATAAAAACTTGGAATATGAAAAAGAAGAACTCGGCATGTAATTTTCATCTTGCACAGAAAATTGATGACCTGCAAATGTTCCTGTGGCTAAAACTTGGATAGGTGACACCAATGGAAAGGCCCACAATATCACCTTTGAACAGTTAAACGACAGCATGCTAACAAGAAATATTCTAGATATTCATTGTCATTCAGATATAACGACATAGGGGTGATGGAGCCAGACCAGACCTGTCAAGATAAAAGTTGAGTTGGGGGATTTGGCAACACAGTCTTTCAGGCATCATTCAGGTATTGATAAGTGTTTAGCATTATTTGGAAGGATAACTACAATCTTGGGGACTAGAACAGAGCCACTTACTAGGACCACTTCCACGGCAGCGGACCTGTAATGGGTCTAAGAGTGCTTGCACAATAAGAACTTGAGGGCAACATAAGGAAATCGTAGATGGTAAAAAAAAAAATACAGCTGGCTCATGAATGTGCATAGAGCCTTAAGAAAGTCTGTAGTGAAAGGATACAAAATAGAAAGAGAAGGTAGGTGTGCTTCTTGATATATTGTTTGTGGCAAACTTAAGAATACAAAGACATAAAGATAGTCACTCGATCATCCTAGAACAAGGGGCAAATTTTTGTAAGCAGGTTCACCCAAGAACAAAATGCAGCCAAACTCTAATGTTGGGTGAACATATACGCGATAAATTAATTACGAGGACATCTCTGCACAATCTGGAGTGACTGTTGCTAAGTTTATGCAGCATTCCTACTGTGTGTGCTCTCTTGGATAGATTGATAAATTGATTAATTGATTGATTGAGATGCCACAGTGGCTACTGTATGCTGATGGAGGCTGCTACAAAAACCATTTAATTGCTGGCACACCGTTGCCAAAATGGCATGCAAGCTGAAAGGCAGTTCATGCATCGCTGTCCACTTTAAATTTCTCAGTGGGCGATGCGTAGGTTTTAGCGGCGCAAGGGCCAGGTCTGGACAAATAGCACCAAGTAAGTGAGTGATCACGACATTTCAATAGAGTCATGAATTGTGAAGGGCTGCAAAGAGGCCCAACTACAGTCACTGTAAAGTGTGTAAAATATGTAAGTAATAAAATGATGACAATGGCTAGTAAGGTGGGGTGTGACCATAAAAGATATGTTGCAAAGGAATCATATATTTATATACTGTGCCAGTGGCACTACTTCCTCACCAGGGCCCTCGAACACAAGGGCTCGAAGGCACGTGCTCTGCAAAATGCTACTACTGTCATATAGCAGCACTCTCTGGTGAGAGGATGTGCTACAAATCTCTTGGGTTGATAACACGTAACGCAACATCATTAAAGACGCTTAGAACTGCTTTGTTGTCGAAGAACGCTTCAGCGCCAGGAAACACTGCCAGATGGAGGTGAATATGCTCCAGGTATGATAGAGGAAAATGCTTTTTTGTATAGGCCTTTGCTTCTAGAAAATTCAGCAGGATGCAGAGGACAGTGAGCCTCACGCAATATCTACCACAGATTGGAGGTTCCTCGCCAGTCAACAAGTAATTCTGCGTACTCTACACGTGGCCTATTCGGAGATGACAGAAGAGGACATCACTTCGTCGTGATTTTGTTACTGATGACCAATCGCCCAACTGCGGCTTAAATACGTGCAGCTTACTAGAGGCTTCACCATCTCAAGTGTTGTCAACCGCTCCTTAAATATTTTTGCGAATGAAAGGATTCAAATCTATGGAAAGGACAGCTACGAAAGAGTTGCAAGATTTTGTTACTATGGACGTGGCAATTTCACCGGCAAGCATACTACAATCAATGCCTTTGTGCCCAGGCACCCAGCATAATATGACATGTTCTTTACAAGTCTAGATAGAGCATAGGAGCAGATAAAACTCGTTAATAACAGGGTTTTTGTGTGTACTTGGAAAATAACATTGTTCAGGAAACATACTCTCAATGCCACAACTACTGTTAGCAATGCAGAGCAGTGTCAGCGCTGTGTTCACTTCCTAGCACATTACTGCCGTTTACACTTATGCAACAAGCAGGAAATGTGACGTGATGGGCCATTGTCGTATATTATTGTGAACTCGGCTACTGAAAAAGCAACAACAAGCTTTCATTTACTCACAGGCCGGCAGGTGCTGAATATATTATATATGCCAGCTTCCGCTTGAGTTTCTATGAGAAAGGAGGCATACATCATATACACTAATATATGAATATTATAATATATCTTCATAATTTGCTCACGCAAGCTGGACAGCTTTGATTAGTTTTGTAACTACATTTATTATTATTCTTTACAAAAGAGTCAACTTTGGAGAGAAATCAGGTTTAGCCCAATTTCGATAAAACTTGTTCAGGGTACAAAAATTAGGAATTATCAGGTTCTACCCGAAAACGAAGGGCCCTGAATATATTAGGGTGGGATGCAAAAGAACTTGCACACTTCAATTTAGCAGCAGGTTAAATGAAGCTAAGTGGTCGAAATTAATCTGAAGCCCTACGACCAAAGCAGCTGCCATATATCAAGCGCAGCATTGGAGACTGTAAAGCTCGTGAAGTGCTATCACGTTGCTGGTCAACACAAACATAGCAGGTTGAGAGAATCGGTTGAGCAAAATGCACAAGAGCAGAAACCAACTGTGCTGCTTTCCAGCCCATATCTGCCACAAGGATCGCTTTTCAGCACTGTAAGTCAGCTGACACTGTAGTGGCGCCCCCTCTTTCCCAACAACATACCTGCCAACCTGTAAGCAGTAAAATTACCGGTGAGTGGAGACTTGTGCAAACAGAATGTCTTGTTTTTTGGTAAACATTGATGCAGTATTCGTGAAATGAGCCCAAATTCGTGAACATTACAAAACATTCGGGAGTGTTGGCAGGTCCCTGCAGGGGCCTGTGCGTCAGCAGGCGTTTGGTGTGTTGCGACACCATGGACCCAAGGACATGGGGTTCGGACCCTCGCGCTTGTAGCCATGCGCTGTGTCCAAGGAAAAGGGGATCCTCGGGGTTGAGACAAAGCCGGGTGTCTGGACCTTTATGGCCCCTCAGCAAAGGCAATGGACCCCTTTGGCCTCGGCTTCATGTAGACAACACAACCGGACTGACCCATCTGGAGGAAATTAGTAGTTACCTTTTCCTGTCCTCCTCCTCTCCAATGGTCTTTCTCTCTTACTTTAAATCTTTCTTGTCATCTATTCCGTTTCTCTACACTTCCAAATTTCCAGGCGGCAAGAGTTAACCTTGTGTGTCTTAACCACCCTTGGTTATACACATTGGGTTATAGCAGAGTTGTAGAACTGGTGCAAACAGAACATAGTCCTGTCGCATCCCGTTGTTGGGCTCCGTGGTGGGTGGCTCGCCTCTCTGCTGAACGCAAGAATACATCTATGGCAGAACAATTTCGTCGACTTCTCAATTGTCCTCAGAAAAGAGGGCGCACCGATGACGTTTACCAGTTCCTTGGCAAGCAAAAAGAAAAGTTTCCCAGATATAGTATGTAGTGCACAGTGACAACAGAAAAAAACAGCGAGAATGATTTTGCCTTTTCTCATAGCAAAATCTCTGCATCGCCCAGACATGCCTCGAAGGCCAGGGTACAAAGCCATAAAGATGGCCAGTGGTGACCTTGTGCTGGAACTACGCGAGGAAAAACAGTACAAAAAGCTTTCCAATCTAGTGTCACTTGGGGACATCCCGGTGACCGTAACCAAACACTGCACCATGAACATTGTTTGAGGTGTCGTTTCAGAAGATGACCTTATTGAACTGATTGAGGAAGAGCTTCTAGAATGGTGAGGAGACTAGAACATGATTAATGCCCAAGGAATAAAGTTGAGAAGGAAAAACAAAGAAATTTCAACCAAACATCTCATATTAACATTCAAATCCAGTGTTCTGCCCAAGACCATCGAGGCAGCATAGATTAAGATACGCAGCAGCTCTTACGTACATCCCGAACCCTCAAAGGTGCTTCGAATGTCAACGATATGGCAACATTTCACAAAGGCACCGAACTTGTGCGAGGTGTGGTGACCTTTGGCACAGAGGAATTGATATCTGATGCACCAGGCCTATTGTAACATGGAAGCTGATACCAGCAGTTACTGAAAAGACAGTTTATATTAAAGGCTGGCATTCAGGCCAGCTTAGCTTGGATGAAAGGGTTGCGAGTGTGACGAGATGTCACACTTGAAGGAAGACGCACATAAAGGTGCAAAGGGAGGGACAATTTAATTAATCAATTAAATCTTTATTTGACATTATGGATACATGCCAGGAGCACAGCTAAAACGCCGAACAAAAATGGCTTGACTGGGCCTGTACCCCCTACCACATATGCGCATAGTTAAAAAAAAAGTGCATAAAAAAAGCACATTTTAAACAACTGGCAGCAGTACTAAACAGGCAAAGAAGAAAAATAATTCACAAGAAAAACTGTCGACAGATTTACAGATAATAAATACAAATGTAGGAACAGCCGTACGGACAGAAGAGACTATTGTAGTATGAGAAACATGCTTTCCCGATCACATCACATGATAGAGGAACTGCAAACAATGGCACAAGGTAAAGCAAGTTGAGTGTAAGTTCAACAGTGCAAAGAATACAAGGAAAAATAAAGTACTGTTCAAACGGGTTCGGCAATAGTGGTTGCATATAAAAGACAATTAGCTGGTGTCCCATAGTTACATGCTTATTCAAATACAATTTCTTTTGCAAGTGAGCACTTGTGAAGTCTTCTTTCTTTAGTTTCACCTGTTGTGCTACACTTATAAATTTGTACCATTTCTGCAGCTAGTGGCCTGGAACTGACGCTTGGATGGTTGACATGACAACTGTGGCAACCGGCAAAAATTGAATAATGCTTTCACCCAGCAAAGGACACTGACAAGCAATGAGCTTCAGGCTGCCTGCTGCATTTGATAATTAGGTGACCGGACTAGACAGTAGACATCCTGTGTTTGTCATGGCTTGTGTAGTCTGGTTCCCAGACAAACGTGCTGTTGTGGGCCCAGCTGGTTGCAGCATTACTTTCTTTACCTTGTTCTGTAAAATACTAAACAATATTGTACACATGAAATTAGAGCAACCTCCGTGTCGCTGTCATACCTTCATACGGTACCTAACAATGCAAAACTAAAATGATGTAGACTTCACATTGGCCTGAGCCTGTGAACATCTCGAGTCTAGCTAAAGTTCCCCACAATGGGGAAGAGCTAGTGAACTCACTTAAAGTCAAGATACTGAATTTTCCCACACAGCGTAACAGAGAGAATGTTTGGAAGAATTAAAGGACATTCACCCTTGACACGCTCTGCAATCCCATTGTCGAGAATTCTGATAACAGAGTCATTCACATTTCCTGGGGTAGGAAAGTCAAGTTTGTAATACAGCAGTTCTGCTAACAACGTTTCGTTATGAAAGCCAGCCACATCGGTAACATCAAGTACTGCCAGGCCCGCTTGGGCGATTTAATTCCTCCATTACAATGCGTGCGACATGCGGTGGCATTTGAACCACCTCTTGCTCAAGAACTGCGCTGGGCAGTCGGGGCACTCGAACAACTTGCGGGCCTTTTTCTCCGAGACATGTCGTTTCTGGTGCACCATCAGGTGGGTGCGTTGCACAAAGCGTCGACTGCACACGTTGCACACAAAAGGCCGCTCGCCCGTGTGGGTGCGCTCGTGCAGCTTCACGGTGTACCGCCGCACCGAGGTGTACGGGCAGTACGAGCACGCATACAGCAGGCGGCCTTGGCTCAGCAGGGAGCTCGTCATCTCACTGCTGCTTAGCTCTGCATGAACCAGATACGGCACACTTGATCAATGCTATCAGTTTTTGAATACACAAAACAGCAACTGAGGAAACCAACAACAAAAGGTAGCAAATTCAATGATAAAGCCATTCCATGTCTTTCACTTGTCTTTTCTCCTTTGCGTCATTGCTTCTACATTGAAAATGCTGCATGGATGATCTGCAGACAACCAGACATCTGTACGAAGTGACACCAAAGAGAAAAGTAATTTGAGCTGTGCTTGTAAATTACATTTTTTACAACACCAAGAAAGCCACTCTCATTGTGAGAAAAGGCTGGGGAAGCCAGAGACGGCAGACGGGCAGCTCATCGTGCTGTCATGGATTTTGACAGCGTCATTCAGGCCTAGCTAATTTTCTTGCCAGTAAAGATAGATAAGATTGTATTCTAAACGAGCCCAAGAGCGAGTTTGGCAAGCTTGGGGAAGTTTCACTAGACCCCAACGGCACAAATGTGAAAGAAATACCACGACATCGCCCTGACATGCTCGAGCTGGGGTCTCAGGCCGAAATTTAAGTGGAACTTCGGCCTTTGCTTTCTCTTCTAATATTTAGCCTCTTGCCGTGAAACTAACAAAAATGGTTTTTAAATACTTCATACGTTCAAACTGATTTAGCATTTCTCTTGCATCAATTAAAAGCACAAGGTAATAAATTGTGAAGTCACACTAGAGAAAGAAGGGGCATTTTAAGTAATGAGAGAGACTGAATGTCTCTCAAGCATAGCGTAACTATAGCATGCAGGGAAGTTGATACCAGGCTAACACTTTATCCTTGCCCACATCTATTTCTTGCAAATCTCTATTTCCCAGCAGAACTGATAGTTGGGCGAGTTGGTACGAATTGTACCAACTCCATTGTACCAAGTGTGTCTCCCCTTCACTGTGTCCGTGTCAATTGTGTGCGCAAAAAGATTACACTATGAACTCTATTTCCCAGTTTGGTGAAAGTCAAATTTGCCACTGAAAGGACACACACGGCAAGGGCAGCAATGATTATTGTATTATTATTAAAGGCTGCAGAGCACCAAGAGAACCCAGGCAGTTCTGGCCACACAGGATCTCTGATCTCGCTAACAGTGAGAACCCAGATAAACACCTTCTTTGTTATTTCGGTGTGCATTCTTTTACCAGCAAATATGTCTTTTGGCATATACTTGCTAGGCCATGAAGCAGCTCTTGTACCTACTTTTTTCTGTCCTTTTAACCTTTCTCCCCGTCTATCATATTCCCCCCCCCCCCCCTCCCATCTATTTTGACAGCCGTGGGATGGTTCAGTTGTCTACTGAAGAGAGAGACAGTTGTGATGCCCTTCATTTTCTTCCTCCTTTTCTCCCTTCTAATACAAAACTATTACTACTACTACTACTACTACAACACATTTGCAGTTTGTCTTGGATGCACAACACAGCGCAGATTTAAAAGCATTACTTGCACGCATAGCATTTCTCTTGTCCGCATCATCTGTGTGTTTAACTGTGCGTACAGTGGTATTTATTTTACAGCACTACATTTTATGGCGTTAATGCACCAACTGCGTCATTTTTTTAATGCACATTTGCTTCCGAGTTGCATCATGCACAACTTTCTTCAAACCTATTCCAAAAAGAAGAGAAAGAAGGCATACTGTTTATAAAAGAAAATGCCATGACATATTGCAAGAGTAAGGTGCGGCAAAATAATTACAATTAAGGCTTGCATAAAGTAATTATTTTCCCGGCACAAATGGATCACAGGACTGTTTCACTGAGGCAAAGTCAGTGAACGAGAAGTTAGAAATTATATGCGAGCTAATTGCACAATGTGAAGAAAGGTGGCAGATTGGGCTTGTTCAAAATCAAATGTTGTTTGCAGCGTTGTATAATTTGAAAAGAAGTGGACAGAATGGTGACAACGATTGTGTTTGTGTATTGTCGTCTTGTGCAGCACTTCACACAGTACACATCTGCAACAACTATAACCAGCTAAGGTGGTGTCAAACAATGAATATTGATCACATGAATCTAAGTAACACAAACTAATGCTATGCATGCCCTCAGGATGGCCACCAGTGACACAATTTTAGCCCTACATGCATGGTAACATGCACGCGTAGCTCTAGCTTAGCACATTCGCAGATCACCTGTAAAATTTAAAGCAGTACGGAGACAGAAACTGAAAAATTTGTGCCTTTCTTATTATTTTTTTTCATTTTTAGGTAGCTGTAGACTCCATAATTATGGAATGAAGACTGAATTCCTCAACAGTGCAGGCCCGTAATTGCATCACCTTTGAGTCGACCAGTGCAAATGTGTGCCAAACACGGTGCCACTTTAGACATAAAACAAAACATTCTTCATGCCACTGAAACCTAAAGTGGCCAGTTACGCAGTATGACAAACAACTGGCTAACAAGTGGGTGCAGGTCAGCCTGATGCAGTGTTTGAGGGCCACACAATGACTGCGTTGGAAAAAGCTGCCAAACTGTCTCTTCCAATTGTGCGCTCTTGAAAACTTAGGGGGACCCTCTCTCCCCTATTATCCCATCGAGCGCTGGATGGACTCTGCTTCTAGCATCGTGATAATAGTGGTATCTGGTACCATGAGATTGCCACATGAAATTTAGGTGACTTGAATAGCCTTGTTCTCCCTGTCTGAAGCCATGTGTTTTAATCTAGTCACATTATAAGGTATGGTAATTAATTGATGCACTCTAAAAAAATTAAGGCTCAATATAGTAGTTGTAAACAGAAAACATTGGTTTTAATCTACAAATACATAGAAGAGGCCTGAAGCATATGTCTCAACCATTATCCATTAGAACCATCATCATCATCATCAGCCTATATTTTATGTCCACTGCAGGACGAAGGCCTCTCCCTGCGATCTCCAATTACCCCTGTCTTGCGCTAGCGTATTCCAACTTGCGCCTGCAAATTTCCTAACTGCATCATCCCATCTGGTTTTCTGCCGACCTCGACTGCGCTTCCCTTCTCTTGGTATCCATTCTGTAACCCTAAGGCTGGCTTCAGGAAGGGATATTCTACGATGGATCATATCCATGTCATAAATCAGGTAATTGAGAAATCTGCGGAGTACAATCAACCTCTCTACATGGCTTTCATAGATTATGAAAAGGCATTTGATTCAGTAGAGATACCAGCAGTCATAGAGGCATTGCGTAATCAAGGAGTACAGGAGGCATACGTGAATATCTTAGCAAACATCTACAAGGATTCCACAGCTACCTTGGTTCTCCATTAGAACCATATAGCACAGCAAATACAAACGCCATTTTGATGCTTGACTGCAAAGCAGGAAATTACAACATTTGCTTGCAGAGGTTTTCAGAGGTTACATCTCCACTGCATTCAATACTCCACCATGAACCCTCAATCTGTATTGCAGTAGCAAAAGCAGTTTTTTTGTGTTTTTTTTTTTTTCATTTCTCACAACTTCAACTCCTTGCTTTCTGTGTTTCACCATCCATGCAGTATTCTACATTTTGTTGCTACAGACACTGGCAATAATTATGCCACATTACATCCAGACTTTCATTCTACCCAATGAACCAGGTTTCTTCCACAGAGCCCCGAAGTGTTCAATGGTTTCCAATTATGTCTTGGCAGTTCCCGCCATAATTATCACCACAGTAAAAGAAGCAGGCATATGTAAGTACAATGGTACACAATGTTTCTCATCAAGACAAGGCCACACATCGTGAGAAAACACCAGGGGAAACACTCTGCCATGTCCAGAACGCCACGATGCCGCGATGTCATTTGACCCGGCCTGCACAGACAAATTACACGCAAGGGTCATAAGCAAGTCAGTAGAAATAACAGACCTTGTGTATCTCAGCACTACAGTGTTCTGGCATAGTGTTGGGGCCTTACTGCGGTACCGTTACCATACCATATACAGGCACCAACTGAGCACGTGCTTGCGATCCAGTGCTCTGAAAGTGCAGTTAGTGCCTAGCAGGGACAGCAATGGCAGGAGTAAATCATATATATGCTACCTTATTCACCCGTATCAACAGGATGGAAAATCGGGCAAGTTGGTATAGGTACTTGGCTGCAACAGCACGACTGGACAAGGGCTAAGAAAAAGGAGTGGACACCACACATGTCTGCTGCTGTCAACGAAATGCCACCTGGCCCCCTTATTATATTTTAGATTCAGAAAAGCTGCTCTTCTGCTTTTCTTTTTCCTTCGGAGAAGGATAAAGCTGTACAAGGGGATGTTGAAGTGTAAAAAAAGCAGCGGCAAATTCACAAAGGCAGTCTTCAGCATAATCCAACTTCAGGGTGGAATAATGCACAGATTCAACTAGAGTATTGGCTTATACATGAGTCAGGATTATGACTGGCAGCAGGTACTGAATGTTGTGATCATTTGTAACACATGCTACTAATAACCCAATAGGAAATTACGGATAAATACAGCAAGTGTAACATGCATAACAGTACGCTCAACATAAAGGTGCTAATATGTACACAACTCAATACATCAAAATGTATCAACATACAAGTCATAACATTAAAGGCTAAATTCAATTTCAGAGCAAAAGCAGGGGGATACAAAAAAGAAATCATGGAATGACAAAGAGAACTATGAAGAGCTATGCTAATAATTTCTATGTTAAGATAATGGAAAAAGACACTTTAGTCATAACCACATGAAGTCAACAAACAATGGAGGCAGAGAAAGCATTTTTAGTTGAAATACAGAAATAACAAGAGAAATGGAAATGGACAAAACAACTTACCACAAATGAGAGCTGAACACTCACCTGTATTATGTGTGTGACACTACCCTCCACTTAATTTTTTTCAGTGTTTGTGTATGAGAAAAATTTCTTTCTTGGAAAGAACGGAAAACATTTTGAAGATGTTATGTCCAGTAGTAAAGGGACAAAAAATCAAAACTGAGCAACAAGAGAAAAGGCAGACTTTTTTTTTTCTCAACTCTCTCCATGCTTGTTTGGCACAAAAATGAGCTTTTTTTCACAAAACAAAATCTTGTTATCACCTGGTAGGATTTTTTTTTGCTATGCAACATGCAGCAAAGGCCTTGATGTAACAACATGCCAACCCACTGTACATGCAAGCAGGCCAATGAAACACCAAAAGAGAAAGAAGTGCTCTCTTGCATCATAGGTCAACAGTTGCTGCTGGAAATAAGTGATAAGCTGGTGCCTCCGATTAACCATGTTCTAGATGTGAAGCAAACAAGAGCCACATGGCTTACGAGAAGCAGTGTGGCACCTGGCAGAGATCCCCCAACCGTGGCAACCAACTCCTTTCACCAAAATATGTAGACACGAGGCGAGGTAAAAACAGGACAGCACATGTCTTGTCTTTACCTTGTCTCATGTCTCCTTTGTCATGATGCAGTAGATGTATCTACCATGTAGCCTTAAAGTCGCCCAGTTTTCTGTGCTCTAGACTTCTTTCCCCATGTTAAAGGACATCATTTAAGGTAGAAAGGTAGTTGGCTAACATCCGTACTTGAACTTGGCACTGTTTTCTCGCTTACTAGAGCTTTGTTTCTAGTGATAGACTAGTATACGTCTGGTAAGCTCTGTCCATATATCTTAGCTTTATTTCTATGCTAATACACGTTTTAGGTATATTAGGCGCACGAAATATATCCACCTGTGTAAGCTACCTAGTCATTCCCTGCAAAATAATTCAGTGGTGATTTAGCAGTAAGTTCTCGAGAAATGCGTTAACATTACATGTGCATCTCTTTGAGGTCGTGGATTTATTATTTAAACCACAATCACCACATGGCAAAGTGTTCAAGAGCTCACTCGACACAAATGCCGACTCTTTGAGGAATCAGTTGGTCCGTAGCAGACCAGCTGTCAGTTGCGATATCTACACACACGCTCTTCTAAGCTCTCCCATCCCGTCTCTACATGATCTACAACAAGACTGGCTTCCCACACTTTAGACACATGTGGTGCGATTGTGCTCAGGATTTCGCACTTGTAATACAGCTGTTTGTCTCTATTTGTGTGTACAATTTTACAATGTTTGAAACTGGTGAGCTTTCTAGCAAAATTGGTCCCCTGGCATGAACGGAGTGCCAATAACAGTGACTGAATTGTTGCTGCTTATCTGTTAAATTGCTTTGACATAATTATGGAATAATTATTAATGGGAGTTTTGATTAAATATTACTGATTTCTTTGACTCTGTTTTCATCGAAGCATAATGAATTAGTCGTTAACTATAGGTACCTGCAAACTCAAAAATCGCGGCAGCAATGATACAAAGGGTTATTGGATACATTGCTAGTTTTTTTCGTTTTTTCGAGTGTGCGGAAGAGCACGCTTGCCAATGGCCATTTCTTTTAAGCTTGGTTCTAGAAGTAAAACATTGCTTGTGTTCTAACCAATGAAACCCCGTAATTCTGCGTATGCACAAGGTGCTATGTACCTATCGAGAACGCATTGTTATTCCAGGCCGTCTCGCGGTGCGCTAGCGATTTCATGGGCAAATTCCTCTTTCTGTCATATTTCCTCCGTTCCCTATAATGCTAACCGTTTTCAATGAAAAAAAAAAAAAAATGCTCAGCAGGCTGCGGTGCGGTCAGCACGCTTTCCACTTCCGTGTCAACCAATCTCTCTCTCTCTAGGGTAGGGTGCATGTAAAACTGTATAACCGCCCTCGCTCCCTCACACTCCCTTTCTTTACATTATCGCGGAAACTTCTTGTCGCCGATTGCATTTTGATTACTGTCGGAGACGCTTTCGAGTGATTTGAACTCAACTCAAAGGATCTACGGTGCAGCTTCGGTGACGCTGCATGCAAATGGGTTGGGCAAAACAGACCAAACAAGCACGCGCACAGAGGTCACCAAGGCATTCCACCAACTACACTGTACAAGAATGCCATGCATCGAGCAAAGTAGCACTGTTGTTCAAGGCTGGAGCGGTTCAAGCAGCTGAAAAACCACTGAGCCCTTTTGGCGTCGATAAAACACTTCGTTCGAGCGTACGTCCGTGCGGGTCCACAACGCTTGGCGCTTGCTTGCTCGCAGCCCCCACCCCACAGTGCACAAAACAAAGACAGAGGCCATTTGAACGCACTGCTCAATGAAATACTGCGAAAACTAAGCGCTATAACCACCTGCGGGATCATGCCTACGACCAACTGCAGCTGTCGTAAATGAAAGGTTTCCCTTCCCCGCCACGCCGCGCGATCTGTCGGCGTTGCCTAGGCGACGGGAGAGCGTCGCCTCCGAGCTGCCTCCGAGCGCCCCCGGCCGCCTTTCGCCGAGGCAGAACACCAAGGCGCTGAGGGGCCAGTGGCGCTCCCATATGGCTCCTAATATGGGAGCATATTAAATGGCGCACCTACGGGGGGAGGGGGGTTCAGGAGTTGTAACCCCCTTCCCCCTTGAGGCCGAGTTAACACGCCCCCACGCGTCCAGCCTCACCAGTCCAACGTGTAGCTTCAGTGCTCTGTTCACATTGCCATTATAATTCAGGAGGTGGCTTGAGGTCGAATTTTCCTCATTAAAACACTATCACTGTCTTGTATTTATTCGTTCACTCTTAAATTAATTTGAGTAAAACGCTGAAGAAATAAACATCGTCATCAGCCTTGGTGCCATTATGTTATTATAATAATTAGGCATTTTATTCGGCGTTGGATTCCTCTGGCTAAAGCAAGGAAATGGCATATTATGCTAAGTGCTTGCTTCACCCCCCTTTCCCCCACTACTATAAGAATGCAACCCCTGTAGCAAATTAATGACGGGGATTAGACCCGGACCTGGACGTCTGACTCGTTCGTGATCTGGCAGCAACTGAGCGAGCAGCGCCCGTGGCCGCTGCGCGTGCTCGGCGCACCTTCCTTATTTGCAACACACCCCCGCGGCCGACAAAATTACTAAAGGCTGCCGGCTTCAAGAAGGTAAATTTTAGGTAGCCTACATGCAACGCCGTTTGCGTTGCATGTGGGCTTCCTAGTAAACTTTTGGACGGGACGCCTTCTCGCGGAGCCGGACGGCAGCTTCAGGCAGCACGCTCGAGCGACTTCGTCGCTACCAGGAAGCAGTTCCGTCGCCTAGCCGTGTCAGTTTCCACAAGATTATAGGCGGCGAATCGAAGACGTCTCCAACTCGAAGTTGTGGGCGCAGCTTCGGTATCGCCTCGTGTGCCGAGCGCAGAATCAGCAAGTAATCTGTGCACCAGCGTTTCCACAGTGGAAGATGGTCTGCTAAAGCTTCCCGATGGATGCTTCGACGTCGCAGATCGATGCTTGTTGATTGGGGTAGCGTGGCACCCAACTCTTGAGGCAAGCATGCTGCACGTTTGCCAGTCAGGGCTCGATATAGCATTTGTGCAGTACGTGTGTCTCCGTGTATATTGAGGTTTGCTGGACCGTGGTGCGCCAGCGTTCATGCCGGAAGGGCGGCGCTTGTACACCTGCGTATTGACGTAGTTGCGCATTGTAATGCTTGTACTCGTCGTTGAATTGCCGTTTGGAGTACATGCAACCATCATTGGCAGTGACTTTGATCCTCGTCTGTTCCGAGTAGACAGCCTTGTCGGAGATGGACGTTTCTTGCCTTTGGGAGACTTAGTCGGCGCATCGTCTCTGGGGGGGCTTCCAGTACCAAAGACCAGAGACGTGTTTTGTACAGTTGAACCTTGGGAAAAGTTGTGGAGGGTTCCCTGGATCGTCCATCCAAAACGGGTTTCCACTGCCGTAACTTGAGGCGATAGTCAAGTTATATGTCCGGTTACAACGTCCCAGTAGAAGTCGGAGCCTATCAGGATGCTGACCTCATCCTCCCGGAAAGCCTTCGCCTCTGAGACTGCATCAGCGGGAACAAGACCGTGGTGTGTCATCATGGGGATGATCGCGCCATCCACTGGTGGTCTCGTTACTGCAGAGATTTCCGGCACTTCGAGGGCATCTATACTAGTCTCGTTGGTACTGTGCTGGCTGCCGAGTGTAACCGACACTCGGTTACATGTCAGGGTCACAGGGCGATGCGTTTTCCCGAAGGTGAATTGGGTGAGGAGCTCAACTCCTTGAACCGGACAATTAAGTGCTCGAGCAACGTCCTGCCGAACGAAAGTGCGCTGACTACCCGTGTCTAGCAGGAAACGCAGCAAAATTGACCCTGCTGGTGCGACAGCCCGAGCTCTGCCAGTCTGTAGGAATACCGGCATGAGACCGGTAGCATTCGTAGACACAGATATTGCAGGAGGCGGTGTGTCGATGGACTCCGGCCTGCTTGCCCGTTGCACGGACGGCGAAGACGTGTTGCCCAGACGATTTGCTTGGTTTTGAGTCGGAGTACACACGTTGCACAGTGAAGTCTAGTGTTGTCCAGCACAGTGGGCGCATTGCAAATTCCTGGCGCTTCGGCATTCACTGGCAACGTGGTTGCGCTTGGCGCAGTGGAAGCAACGCATGCGCGCCTGAAGCTTCCTGCGCTTTTCATCTGAAGTGAGCGACGTGGCGCATTCCATAACGGTGTGGTCCGACGCGTGGCACAGGAGGCAGGGACGCGTGTACGGCGACCTCACTTCAGTTGATAGAGCCGCTGCAGAGGCCGCGATTCACATGGAAGATGCCGCTGGCTTTGCTCCCTCAAGGGCTGCAGAAGATAGCGCCAGCCTTTCCTTTTCCATACAAACCACTTACTATGATGAGCTGGCATGGTCGAAGGTGCCTTCCTCCCTCACATCGACTTGAGGCGATAGGAGGCGAAGCGAGAAGACGTCGTAAAGTAGTGAACGCCTCGTCGCGACTTTACAATTGTTTGTAGGTACAACGGGGGCATGACACTGCGAGTCACGTGACTTCCGCTTAACACGTGCTGTCATGGCAATCGTGGAGCTCCTATATGGCTAGGGACATAATCGCTTAGGGACTTTTGAGGCACTGGTCTGCACGGCCGCGCGGCGGCTGCTAGTTACTTTGCGTGGCTCTCTTATCTCCGGACCGGGCGCAGCGACCTTGCCGAGCGCAGCTCCTACGTGCGCGTAGGGAGCGAATCGTTTAGGGCGCGTTGAATATCAGGCGGTGTCTTGGCCACGCCATTATTGTAGCGTTTGTTCTAGTGGCGGAAATCCTTGCAGTAGTGGTGGTGTGGCATGACGGCTTTTGATCTAGGTGAATTGTGGTGGTGTAAACAAGCGGATACTGCTCGCGTTTGTACCCCAGTGCCGCGGCGGAAGCCGCGGTGCCGGGCGCATACTGCTCCAATCAGGTAGACTGCTCCCTCCCTGACAGATTATATTTGGATCATCAAACAGTGATGCGTTTATTTAGGAGTACCATCGTTTCTCTCTCGCAGGCGCGAGGGCAAGCGCGTGCGAGAGAGAAACGATGAGATTCCTAAATAAACGCATCACTGTTTTGATGATCCAAACAATCTCACTATAACGGAGGGAGCAGTCTACCTGACTGGAGCAGTATTTTTTTATTTGGGGTGTTGCTACGCTGCGCTCACAACACCCCAACGACCGCCGCTTCGCGTCGGCGCCCGGCACCGGGGTACAAACGCGAGCAGTATCCGCTTGTTTACACCACCACAGTCCACCGAGATCAAAAGCCGTCATGCCACACCACCACTACTGCAAGGATTTCCGCCACTAGAACAAACGCTTACAATAATAAAGCGCGGCCGGCGTAGGCCAGACACCGCCAGACATTCAACGCGCCCGAAACGATTCGCTCCCTACGCACGTAGGAGCTGCGCTCGGCAAAAGGTCGCTGCGCCCGGTCCCGGAGATAAGAGAGCCACGCTCAGCGGAGACCAGTGCCTCAAAAGTCCCTAAGCGATTTTGTCCCTAGGCACCTAGGAGCTCCACGATTGCCATGACAACACGTGTTAAGCGGAAGTCTCCGCTGTACCTACTAGCAATTGTAAAGTCGCCGCCTCGTCGCAGGCTGAAGACCATGATAACAGGTCGCCGGAGCTACCCAGAAGCTTTGTCAGAGGGCGTATTTAGACGCGAAGTTGCGAATAAAACGTCGAAAGTACGAACATAAGCCGACGAAACTGCGAAGTTCTTTGAGATTTGTCGGTCTGGGAAAGTCAGACACGACGTGGCCAAGAATGGTAAACTTTCGAGCGGCAAAGTGGCATTTTTTTTTTAGATTAAGTTGGAGCCCAGCGTTGGTAAGGCACGTCAGAAGGCACCTGAGGCGATGAAGATGTGTCGTAAAATCTGGGCGAAGACGACAATATCGTCGAGGTAACACAGACACGTTTGCCATTTCAAGTCACGAAAAACAGTGTCCATCATTCGCTCAAACGTTGTGGGAGCATTACAGAGGCCGAAAGGCATCACGTTGAACTCATGAAGTTTATCAGGGGTAACAAATGCAGTTTTGGGCTTGTCAGCGGTGGCCATGGGAACCTGCCAAACCCTGAGCGCATGTCGAGTGAAGAGAAGAATTCAGACCCCTGCAAATAGTCAAGGGCATCATCTATTCTTGGTAGAGGGTACATGTCTTTGCGGGTGATCTTGTTTAGGCGGCGAAAGTCAACACAAAAGCGGAGAGTCATCCTTCTTCTTAACGAGAACGACCGGCGAGGCCCACGGACTGTGCGAGGGTTGAATAATGTGGCGGCGAAGCATGTCGTCGAAATGCTCACTAATCACACGGCGCTCCATAGGAGACAGTGGCGCACCGACGGGGGGGGGGGGGGGGGATTCGGGGGTTGTAACCCCCCCCCCCCCCCCTGAGGCCGAGTTAACCCACCCTTTTGTACATAACCCCTTTTCTTTCCTTGCGCCTTTGAGCACTGCAACTAAGATGTAAGAGGCGTAATCATCTGCGAGTACGCAAAAAGCGCATTTTTTTACAATTTCGCGTGAAGAAATTGTAATTAGTGCTGTTTAGATGGTGTTGGCAAACTGTCAACCCCCCCCCCCCCCCCCCCTGGCAGAGATCCTGGGTGCGCTACTGATAGGAGACACACTGTATGGTCGTTGCCGAAGTGGTGAATGGGAGCCCGTGTTGATGTGATGCGTAACAGTTGACGTGCGTCCAAGGGAAGGCTGAATAGCGTCGAAAGAAGAACGAAAATGGTACAGGACGGCGATAAGCTCCGAACGCTGCTCTGGTGTAAGGCTGTCAGCGATGGATAGGCTAAAGGTGTCGGCGCAAAACTTGTCAGTAGCGGAAAGAGTGCAGATGTCAGTAAGGTCGTCGCGAGAAGTAGCATCTGGCACATCGACGATGTGCAGGGACTGAATGGCTTGGACATGGCCGAGACACTGGCCACGGAGCAATGTGAGCGGAGCGGACAAAAGGTTGCATACGAAAATATGGCTGAAACCAGCCGAGAAATCGAGGGTCGCGAAGGGAAGCAGTACCCTATTGTTTGCGATGAATGTCTCAGAAGGGGCGAAAAAAACAGTGGCGTCAGAGATGCTTCCACAGGACACAGTTAACACAACAGCGGCGTTCGGAGGAATGTCGGTCTCCTCAGCGACGACTAATTTAGGGTGATGTTCGGGAGAATCGTCTGAATGGAGATCGCACAAAGGAGAAAGTTCAAAGAAGGTATATTCTGAAAGTATCGCACAAAGAAAGTATATTCTGAACTCTCTCAAGTTTATCTCGGTTGGTACACGTAGGAGGTTCCCATACGGTGCATCCATATTCTAAAATGGGTCTAATATAGCTTCTGTACGGAAGATCACGAGTCTGCTGGGGGGAGAGTTTTGTATTGCGCCGTATAGATTCTAACACTTTGCATCCCTTTTGTGTAATGAAATCAGCGTGCCTGTGCCAACACATGGACGGTGTGAGAAATACAACCAAGTACTCATTCCCCAGCTTTAAGCCATTTTCCAGCACATCCGCGACGCCCCCAATTCCTGGACTTTTTCGGTCACCTGCAAACAACCACCTGTCCGCACCTGCCTGGCCTTTGTTCTTGGTGGCCTGCTTTGCCGCCTTGGACACCTGTCTTGTTTACCTTAAAGACCTTTTCTTTTCGCTCTTTTTCATCAAGTGTTTTTGTCCAATCTGGCCTAATAAACGCAGTCTAGACGCGTCCAACCATGCCGATGCAGACCTTTTGGTGTATCGAACTTGCCGTTGGTCACGATAACATCTTGACATTTGGTTCGGCTCTATATCGCATTTAATTTTTTAGGGGCGAAGCTCCTTAGGGTGTGGGTGTGGGTCTGTCCCTCCTCTGTAGTATCTAGTAGTAGTAGTAGTAGTAGTAGCAGTCGTCGTCGTCGTAGTAGGTAGCCACGTCTGCTTTTATGAAAAAAAAAAAAAAAAAACATTGTGAAAGTTGTGTCCGTAGCACGGAATCGAACCATGGACCCCTCGCTTCCGAACGCGCGGCGCTAACCACTACGCCACGAAGCGCACATGGACACACGCACCACGATGACAATAAATACCCAACATTAACGAAAGGCTGCGCGTTTCTAACGCGTTTGTGCTAGCGCGTTACTATAGTGCCTAGAATAAGTATATTCTAGGCACTATAGCGTTGTAAGCTGGTGTAAGACGCTGTGGCCTCTCCGCCTTACCCCCGTATTCATAAACACTCCTCGACTTGAACTTGACTTCCCACCGCCTTGGGCAGCGCGTTCGAAACGCGTTGAAGGCGGTGGCAAGTCAAGTTCAAGTCGAGGAGCGTTTATGAATACGGGGGTTATACTCTCTCAGCAGTCATGTGATGGCGTCGGCAAACGCGGTGCACGTTCCGGCATGTGTAAACGGCTGCGTAAGACGCTGTGGCCTCTCCCCCTTACTAGAGAGTACTGCACGTTTCTAACGCGTTTGTGCTAGCGTCCCCTTAAGCGGGAGATGGTGCAATTATAATGAAGGGCGCTGTTATAAAATAGGAATGACGTCACATATGGCGCGTGTCATTGGTGGAAGTCAATCGTTCGATTTAGTGCGGCGAGACTGGGCGAATTACACGGAAGATTCACGGTTTACCGATGATTCCCTCTGGAGCTTCGCCCACTCATCATCATTCACCCCGTGGATATGCGGTGTTTTTTTTAAAATTGGCTTTTTCTCAAAACTTCTTTGGGTTCATACCCCTTTTCATTTATGTTTAATTGGTTTAAACCTGCGATACCTTTGGTGGTGCGGGTTTCCCTCACTTTTATTTAGGTTGTTTTTACTTCACGAGGGGCCCAAAAAATAGCCGTTGTCGACACTGTTAGGGGAGAGGAGGGCGAGAGCCCAGAGGGAGCCGGCGGCCGAGGCCGGCAGGGGTGCGCACATGCGCCGCAGTGGGAGAGCGGGCACGCAGACCCACAGTCTAGGGTGCCTGGATGCCCTCCTCGCCCACACTCCCATTCCACCGGGAAGTCGCGTTTGCTCTCCGCCGTGCGTTCCCTCCCCGTGAAAGCGCGCGTCCCTCGCCCTCGTGCGCTTTCACTCGCACATACAGCATACGGTCGATGACAGTTTTTTTTTCTATTGCCGGACGCGACGATCGAAAGGTGAGCCTTATCAGCTTCGCTGTAATAATCCATCCTTCACGCTCATGCAAATCAGGATGTCTTTGATAGAGAAATTTCTTGGTACCGAAATCAGCAAATCGACCATCGATCGGCTTCTCGATGGCCATGGTTATGCACTTAAGTTAGTAACTCAGAGGCCGGTTGATCGTAACCGTCCCGATGTTAAGGAAGAGCGCCGCAAGTTCGCTCAATGGCTTGAAAACGAGGGGAGCACAATCATGCTTTACTACATTGACGAAACAAACTTCAACGTGTGGTGCACAAGAAGTTTCGGCAGAGCAAAACGAGGTGCCCCAGCTATTCGCCTAGCAACCAGCACAAAGGGCGCAAATATAAATGTTTTGGCTTGCATGTCTGCAAACGCCGTCCTGCGTTGGACATTAGTGGACAAGGTCCACTGGACCGTATTCAACGAATTTCTCTACGATGTGTCCAAGAAGGTTCATCATCAGGAACCTGGCACTGAGGCAGTGTTCTTGTTCGACAACGCGCCAGCGCACCGCCGTGCTGAGGCGGTTGTCCTCGTCACCAGTGAGCACTCAATGAAGCGGCTGCCGCCATGCAACCCATTCTTCAATCCAATCGAAGAAGTTTTTTCGAAGTTCAAGGCTGGTGTCAAGACTTCTCTAGCCGAATGGCAAGATGATCTTTTCAAGACACCACCGGGCATCTCCAAGAAACACCATCGCCGGGCACTGTTGGTTGACGCCGCCGGAGAATAAGTGCAGCACATCCTGCGTGTAGAGTGCGCTGCCTACGACCAGCACAACTACACTTTTGTGCAAGCTGCCCTAGAGTGCCACGACATGTGAAAACTGCTCAGTGCTGCACGCAAAGGAAAGTCTTCCAACAAAGTAATTTTAGTTGATAATAATAAAGTTTGTCTCTCACAGATCTACTCATAACATTTATGGTCAGTATTTGCATGAGCGGTTCAAAGGCGTCGCTGTTGCAGCGCGGAACATCAATTGCTTCAAAAGAGTCTGTAAGCACTTTAAACATACTAACCTTTCCAGATGAGTTCAAGCACCGTCGTCGCTGTCTTCGCTTCCTAGCGCATTACAGCAGGTTACATATGTGCGACATGCGGGATATGGGGCGGGATATATCATGTCCAGGGACTAAAGCATATGAGATACTATACAGCTTAATTTAAATAGCCTACTAACGGCTGTTCATGTGATGCCCTTGCACTGAAGGACTTTAAATATCCGACGACGCAGAACTGTGAAAAATCACTTTTTATCGCTAATGACTCGCTCATCTTCTTCAGATAAATGCTGGTATATTGCACTTTATTCTACTCAACGGCAGAACGTACACGTAAACGCTATAATGATAGAAAGGTTATTGATATTTACTACTGGCTCAAGCTCTTCAGTTCCTAATTGTCATAATTGAATCACCTTTTAAGCGACCTTTCATTTTATGTTCATGAAGCTCTGATTTCGGAAAAACAGGGAAAACTGAAGTGAACACCATCACTAGTGACCACTACTGTTTCGATCACATCTGCGATCTCAGAGCAATGTATTTAAGTAAACATTCATAGCTGTGGCAAAATGAATTAGTGATAACTACTGCTATCACACCAAAAAAAAGTGATTTGTGATCCCAAGTGACTAATTCTTAGCATCTCCTAGTTATTAGTGGCACCGAGCAGCGAGTGACACTCTTGTTAAGCAGCGACTTCCGGTCGACCACCGACTTCGGTTGGTGCGAAATAAAGAAATGGTTCTCCAGTTCCTTAAAGAGGTCATTGGTTCACGAACAAACCACGTGGTGACGCCACCTTCCTTGAGGACGACCACACGGGAATGTGATTTTTTTTCCTTTAGCAGAACCACAACCACAGTTTCCTTTATTCCTGTCCTTAAAGTGTTCTTTGTACCTGCTCAACAAAGGGGCGCACGCCGCTACCAACATTAGAGGGTCTAAACATTCTAGGAAGTTGAAAACATTCTAGGAAATTCACATAAGTTGCTGCTCACCCTTTATGATTGTATCACAGCAGCCCGAGCATGCAAATATCACCCGAAATCGCTTTGGCATTGTGCTTGCGAGGGAGAGCGCAAAGTTGGGCGCGCATTTAGTGGACTGCAATTGATTGCTCGGCCCTACGCGGCTTGCTCAGCCATGAAATATACATTCAAGCAGCAATGCACTCTATGAAAACTCACTTCGAGTTTGGCTTTCACTTACGCACACTCGGAATTTCCTGGTAAGTAACCCGTAAAAAAAAAAAGAAAGGAGAAATGCTTGAGTTCCTTTACAGACGTGTGAATGGACAGATAGGCACAAAGTAGACTGTGAAGCCACGTCGGGTTATGCATTTTTTTTGCATAGCGAGATTTGTCATCAGCCGAAGTCACATTCGGTCCCGTCACATCTTCGCTGTTTGCTATAAACGTATATCACCGCGTGGTTCGGCAAATACAGTCTGCTGTCGTTACCGGAAGAACGTTTACAGGATCGACTGAAACGATTTTGAACATTTTAAATAATTATATTCAGTCGTAAGCGTAGGTCTGTCTGATCATTTGGTGACGCATTTAAGCGCTCCAGGTAAAGCAGGTATTCATTATAGGTTTTAAAAATATGTGTCGCTATCGATCGCAGCGGAGCCACTCCATCGAGTTTTCAACCGTACCCTTAAATTGACCTGGTTAAGCCAAATTGACGTTTATTGGGCGAGCTGCCCGATTGGCTGCGCATGTTTCGTCATCGATAGCATTTCCAACTTTATGGTGAAAAAATGTTGCTCGTTAAAGCTGGAATGCTGGTTAATTTGTTTCTCTAAACGAAAAGTAACAGAAACAGAATGCACAACGACAATTTCGCGCTACACTCAAGGATTTCAGGTACATAGCTAGTGTCGTCTGCTTGTGTTACAACGTGCTCCATGCTGACCAGGGTTGTGCGGTGAGTGTCGGTCTCGCGCTTTCTTTTCGCGAGCACCATGAGTCGCCCCTGTTACGTGTGACTAGATTTGTAGGATCACTGACTTTGCACCAGGAAACACTATTGTGATAACGGTCGAGTCATTTCACGTGCTCCATGAGAGCGGCTCTTGTTCAAAAGGGCTCAAAATCAGGTGTGTCCGCTTCAAGAGGCGGAGAAGATTCCTTTGAAGATGGAGAGCTCCCCTTTGCAAATATCCCACAAATTTATGTTTGTTCAAGTTCCGCCACACCTGTACTCTGAATGTACTTCTCCTGTTCAGTGAACTTTGTTAGCACTGAAGTCTTGTACAGTAGAAAGGTCTGCAGGATTTTGGGATGGTAAGACGAAACCGTTGAATGGGAGCATAAACTCGTTCTACTAGCCTGTGGTCTAAACAGTTAAGGTTGGACAATAGATTTGCTGTGAATTCTTAGCAGCGTTATTGCAATTCGTCTATTCCGGGCTTCGGCAAATCGCCTCTCCTATAAATTGCGACATCTAGGCCTCAAACAATCGGTGTGATCGTCTTGGTTGTCCCAGCCGAAAGTGTTCCTTTACCTTGCATTGCTCAGTACAGAACACGTAAGCAATATTTTGCTAGAAAATTACTACTTTGACATTGCATTTGCTTTGTTCGGCGCCGACCAACTCCTTGCCTGAGTCTTCCGCTGTTTCCTGACCAGGAGAACGCAATAAAGCACATCGCTTGGGAACCAGATAAGCCTCCACTTTGATTTTCCTTCTACGTTGAAAAGCACGGGACACGAATCTTGTTTTTCTTATTCTTTCTGGGGTTTTACGCACCACGGAAACACTAATACTTGAATACCTAGCTTGATTTCGCGACAGAGAACTCCACTTTGTCTCAAACTTAATCATTTCGCACTCGTATTGCGCAGCTGAATACATTACGAGTTTGACAACCCTTAACGAACATTGAACAGAAATAAACGTTTCGCTACTAAATACAGTTAAGGAAAACTATCAATAAAGTACGTCTATATCGTTGTACTAGAGCTCTCAACACAAGGACTGTGTCGTTTTTTCATACTGGAATCGTCAAGCAGTAAAGAATGCGCACAGAACATTAAAAATAATTATTCGTTACTAGAACCATTGAGTATGTTTTCAACCCATACTGTAGATATTGCGATTTCCGTAGTCTGGATAGTAAGAACATTAGATCATCATCATCATCATCATCATCATCATCATCATCATCATCATCATCATCATCATATATTTTATGTCCATTGCAGAACGAAGACATCTCCCTGTGATCTCCATTAGCCCTGTCTTGCGCTTGCGTATTCCAACTTGCGCCTGCAAATTTCCTCACTTCATCATCTCATCTGGTTTTCTGCCGACCTCGACTGCGCTTCCCTTCTCTTGGTATCCATTCTGTAACCCTAATGGTCCACCGGTTATCCATTCTACGCATTACATGGCCTGCCCAGCTTCATTTTTTCACTTAATGTCAACTAGAATATCGGCTATCCCCGTTTGTTCTCTGATCCATGCCGCTCTCTTCCTGTCGTTTAACTTTAGGCCTAACATTTTTCGTTACGTCGCTCCTTGTGCGGTCCTTAACGTGTTCTCGGGCTTCTTTGTTAACCTCCAAGTTTCTGCCCCATATTTTAGTACCGGTAGAATGCAATGATTGTACACTTTTCTTTTCAACGACAGTGGTAAGCTCCCAGTCAGGATTTGGCAATGCCTGCCGTATGCACTCCAACCTAATTTTATTCTTCTGTAAATTTCTTTCTCATGATCAGGGTCCCCTGTGGGTAATTGACCTAGATAAACGTACTCCTTTACAGACTCTAGAGGCTGACTGGCTATCCTGAATTCTTGTTCCCTTGCCAGGCTATTGAACATTATCTTTATCTTATGCATATTCATCTTCAACCTAATTATTACACTTTCTCGATTAAGGTCCTCAATCATTTGCTGTAATTCGTCTCTATTGTTGCTGAATAGGACAATGTCATCTGCAAATCGAAGGTTGCTGAGATATTCGCCGTTGATCCTCACTTCTAAGCCTTCCCAGTCTAAGAGCTTGAATTCTTCTTCTTCTTCAAAGAAGAAGAAGAAGAAGAAGAAGAAGAAGAAGAAGAAGTAGAAGAAGAAGAAGAAGAAGAAGAAGAAGATGAAAAAGAAGAAGAAGAATTTTATTTATTCATTCACGAAAATAAAAGCACAGTAACAGGATATACAGAAGGAGGTCCCAAAGCTCAAGGCTGTAAGGGGACCTCCTGTTCTAATTATTAAGAACAAAACAAATTAGGTTAGGGCAAATGCAGCAAAGTTGTAAAGTTGTCTACAAATAATTACACATGACAGCAAGAAAAGTTAAACATTATATAATAGCACACAGAATTACGCTTTCAACAAATAAAAAGTAAAAAAAAATCAGGTTAATGCAAATGCAACAAAGAGGTAGAATTGTTAACATGTATCAATGCAAGAAAACAAGTAAACTGAAAACATGGCATAACGCTGTACAGAATTACATCTTGTAATGAATTGAAAACAACACAAATCAGGGGAAGTGAAATGTAGCCAAGGGGCACAGTTTTAACAAGTACTGACACAAGGAAACAAGTGGACTGAGATGTGGTGAAATGTTAAACAGATATAATTGTTCACACGTAAATGAAGCAAACATAACATGTTAAATTACGTCACAGTGTTCACAAGTTAAGTAAATATGAGAATAAATGCTTTTTAAAGCTGCCGATACTAGGAGACAGCTTTATGTCCGCTGAAATACTGTTCCAGAAAGACA
Source organism: Dermacentor silvarum (assembly GCF_013339745.2). Classification (NCBI taxonomy): domain Eukaryota; kingdom Metazoa; phylum Arthropoda; class Arachnida; order Ixodida; family Ixodidae; genus Dermacentor; species Dermacentor silvarum. The sequence continues at coordinate 14,886 of NW_023606772.1, read as the reverse complement.
TCGCTGTGAAGGCAGAAGTGTATTTACCATAATTAATTAGTTCTGATTTTAGGTAATAAGAAGTTGTTAGCTAATGCAAATCGAGTTTTATTATGATTGGCAAGTTGTTCAGTGTTAAACATTATTTGGGGAATGTTTAAGTGAAGGGAATTGTAGACAAGGATTGCCATGTTTATTTGAAAGGGTTTATGAATTGTGAGAATGCGATGCTCTTGCAGCAAAAGAGCAGATACATTATATCGGGGCGACTGGAAAGTAATAATGCGGATGGCCTGGTTCTGAACGTGTTGTACCGGAGCAAGATGAGAGCTATATGTGTTGCCCCAAGTCGCAATGCAGTAGGTGAAGTGACTGTGAATGAATGCATGATAAAGAGAAAGCAAGGTTGGTAGACTAAAGTAGGGACGTGCTTTTATAAGAATCCGGATACCATACCGCATTTTTTGCTTTAGATGTGAAATATGGTTAATGTACTTTAAGTTGGAATCAAGGACAACCCCCAAAAAACGACAGTGACTAGAAGGTTTGATGGGATAGCTATCGATAGCTATGGTCGGAGTATCTATGATTTTCTTTTGAATGGGGTGAAATAGCATGAAGACTGTTTTACTAGGGTTAATTTCTAAAGAGTTACGACGACACCAGCGAATAATATTTCCATATCGGTATTGAGCTTAGAAGTTAGGCTATTAATATGGGTGTCAGCAGTTAGAATCGTAGTGTCGTTCGTATAAAGATAAGGTTCGCAAGGCGAAAGCTGGGCAGTTAGGTCATTAATGTAGATAGTGAAGAGTAATGGGCCTAATATTGACCCCTGAGGAACTCCCCTATCAATTAATTTGAAGTTAGAAAGGTGATTAGAAATGCTAACAACCTGTTGTCTGTTAGTTAAGTAATCCTGAACAAAAGGCAGCGCCGGTCCTACTACACCGATTGCGTTTAATTTAGTAATTAAAATATTATGAAGAATTGAATCAACGCTTTGGTGAGGTCAATAAACACTGCTCTAGCATATTTACCTTCGTCAATGTAGTGCTTAATGTGATCAGTTAATGAAAGAAGCGCAAGATTAGTAGAGTAACCTGTACGAAAGCCAAACTGCGTGGTGCAAAGAATGTTAAATTTTGTTAGATATTTAGTTAGACGCTTTTCAAAACGTTTCTCTATAATTTTGCTGAACACGGATAATATAGTAATAGGGCGATAGTTAGAAATCAACCCCCTATCACCTTTTTTAAATACAGGGACTATTTTGGCTTTCTTAAGTTTAGATGGAAATGCACCGTATCTAAATAAAAGATTAATTACATAAGAAAATGGGTCAGCAACGATATCAGCAACATATTTTGGGTGCACTGGTTGTATTTCATCGAGACCCGCACTTGTTATCTTTAACTGTTGCTTGACATTATATATTTCATGCGGAATGGTAGGATATAAAAAAAAAAGATTGTGGTTGTCTCTGGGGTGTTGTTATAGCACTGGTAGGAAGGGGCTTATTATTAACGGAAAAGAAATGGTTAAATTCATTTGCGATGTCTGAGGGATTTCGATACGTACCACTAGAGCTTGAAATCTCACTTATTGGCGAGTCTCTTGAGTTCCTGTTCAAAAAAGAGTTTATGAGCTTCCACTGTTTAGTGATGCCTCCAGCTTCATTAATTTTAATTTCATAGTACTTCCTTTTGGCATCTTTCAACAATTTGTTTAGGACATTTTTGTAGCAAGCATATGGCTTCTGCAATTTGAACACTCTAAGAAAAAAAAGGGTCAAAAGTGAGTCACAGCAACGTGACTCTCTTTTTCTGCGCCGAGACCCCTTTTTGCGTGAGTAGAGTCACAAAATAATGGTCAACCCTTTTGTATGAGTCAATTGACTCCCAATGGCTTGCGAAGAGTCGTCGTGAAAGATCGCGACTCCTTTGTGACTGTGCAGCAGTTGACGAGAGAAAGATTAAAATGCAGAAAAAATACCAGATAATTTTTTTCTGGCTTAATTTATGCTTGCTTCTGGTTAAGCAGACCCTCAGGGTTTATGTCCTGGTTGTAATGCAGTATCTCACTCTTTTGTCCCATGTTCTGCAATGTTGATTTTCTTTGACCATGTCTGTTGACAGCTCGCACGCTTAAGCGATAGCTGGTTTCCTGTGCTAAGGAATACCTGGATTTGTCACACTGGATTCTGACCATTAGTAAATCTAAAAAAAAGGATTGGCTACTAAACAGAGCACATCAACGAGGTAACAAGTTAAGTTCAGTGGATGCACCCAACAGTGCTGATTGTAAATGTAGTTCTGTGACGCAAAATTAAATTTTGAGGGTTTATGTGCCAAAACCAAGATCTTATTATGAGATACACGGTAATGGGAAACTGCAGATTAATTTTCAGCAGCTCTTTTACGTGCCCGGAATTCACGGTGCACGAGCGGTTTTGCATTCTGCCCCCATTGGAATGCGGCAGCCGCGGTTGTAATTGTACCCGCGACCTCGAGTTCAGCAGCACAATGCCACAGCCACTGGGCTACCGCGGTTCGTTGCGTTTCGCGACCAGAAAGAAACATCAGCGTACACAACACTGCTTTTGAGCCCCCTTATAGAAACATAAAAACAAAAAGTCGCAGTTTCGCCCGAAAGACGAAGCTTTGATAGCTATAGCAATGTATTAGACAACTGCACGAAGCCAGGTTGGTAGTTTCATCGGCTGTATAAATTGCAGTTAACATTCGTTTACTAATTACATTTGCAAGCATGGGGTCACGCGCGCACGTGCTAACATGAACAGATCTCACTCAATGACCGCGAACTCTTGCTGTTACAGCGCTGGCGTGATGAAGAGCGCAAACAGAGGGGGCCGAACGCTTCCGCTGCCTCTTTCCTCCAACGCGTCTTCGAAACCTTAAATTACGCTACCTCGGCTCACCCCGCCTTTGGACCCACCGGAGATTACCTCTTATCAGAGCGAGCGTGGCACAATACCGGTTTAGAGCAACGGCAACAGGAGACGCGTGCTAAACCAACGCCTCCCTTGCCCCGGCTTTCGCGCGTGTTATCAGGTTTCCTCCTATATATGTATATACATTGCTTGCCTAGCAAGCCACTATCCATCTCGGCTCACCCTGGAACACTTGCTCTCACGCGCGCAGTCAACGGCGCGGGATAGTATCTTTTCGCACTTGGACTTCATACGTAATTAAGTTCACGGCAACGCCAACAGATAAACTCCACCGGCTGTGTCCATATAATCGCTATCACAATCAACGTGAATTTTTATGAAAAACCAACCTCATTGGTTTTTTACGCCTTGAGCCATCGGTGAACGACCTTCCAAGAAAATGTGTGGATAAATCTCCGCCGAGTATTTACGCCCGCAATTGGTGACAGCGGCACACAGACGCAAGAACTTGTGCCGGAAATGCAGTTCTGGTAACTTCATTTGCACTAGATTATACTGTAACATGGGCATCTGTATAGTTCTACCTTACATAGAGTGCAGCTGCACCATGATAGTTAAGCAAATTAAGGGCAAATACGGCGCGTCTTTATCACAGTTCGAGCATGCTCCGAAGCCCTATAATAGATATTTCAAACGTAATCAGACTCGGACTAGCGAATTTTGCTTCTGTAAAGTGAACGTAGCGGGTATCTCAAGACGCATGTTTAAATTCATGGCTGTTTTATTCGTGAACATTATGTACGTGAAGCAAAATTATCAGTGAGCAAAACATTTTTTAACGCGAGGAAAGAAAACCGAAACTTGTTCACGTGTTGTGCGGCCCCAAAGTGATCCAAAGCCGAAGCCACCGTACCGAAGCCATCACAAGCACGGCGCCATTTTGTAGTTGTGTTGCAACAAGCGTGCGCGAGCTCGCTGTCGTTGTTGAATGGCCTGGAAAGCGCTGCGTAGGGGCGAGTGCAACCGAACGTTACAAGTTACGGTGGGAACTTCTCTCCGTGCTACGTGATTGCGACGACAAGGACGGCTAGCAGCAGCGTGTCGCCGATTTCGTCTTTGCCGACATCGAACAAGTGCAGCTCGCCGGAGCGGGGCAAGCACCTGAAGTGTTGCGGTCTGCACTGGCGTCGTCTTTCATTGTGATGTGAGAGATCGTAACGCACAGAGACTGCCAGGTGCATACGAAAGCCTACCAGCAGGGAGTGACTGTGCCATTTTTATCTTAACGTCTCAGGTGAGTATATCAGCTTTAGTTCGAGTTTTCAAACGGCGCGTACTCGGCCCTTCCGGTTTGGCTACATATTGCGCGACGTTTCTCTTGGCAGTTACAGACGTTTACTAGGCATGCGCGCGGAGGCTATTATTACTGGATTTTCTCTTTTGTGTCTTGTGTTTTATGGCAAAATGGTTCTTTCATTTTTATTTTTATGTTAGTATATTGGTATTTGTATATTTGGCAAGCAGAAATGAGTTCATTGCAAAGTTGTACCTCCCAGTGAGCTGCTTATGAACCCAACCAAGTTAATCCTGTCTTGGCTATTGTATGTATAAGAATTTTAAGTACATACAAGTAGTTTTAAGTAGTTTTTAGTAGTTAAGTACATACAAGTAGTTTTAAGTAGTTGGCTTAATCGCTGTAGGATATTTTGCTGTAAAAGTAGAATTCTGTGTATTATTTTACTGCTTCCATGCAGAAATACATTTTTTCTTGTACCAAGGACCTCTGACAGCGTTGAATGACATTTAATGAAGTATGGTGCATTCTATTAATTTAATTTTAAAAAAATTTGTCTCTCATGTATCAGAGATTAGTGTACCTTCTTGGAGAAACTCTCCTACTCTACTGCTGTTGTCCTGCATATTTCTGTAATTTTGAAATGTATTTTATTTTAGATATTGAAGAAGCGGCAACAGCCACAGGAAGTAGCCATCTTATCCAGCACGTTATAGGTGAGAAATCGTAGCAGCCACTTTGGCATATCTCCTTAGCAGTATTATGCTATTTGTTGTAATTTTTTGTCCTCATTCCTGCCTTATTCATTTTAGTACTATTGTGCAAACGGTAATACGTTTACATAGAGAGACAGTAATTGCTCAAGGACGAGATATGGCTGGAGGAGACACACACAAGCCTCCTTTGTCCGTGTATCAATGTTGCGCAGTTACTCTGTCGTTATCTACCAACAAGCCAAAATTTCTCATCAGGTATGATTACTAATTCTCTGTTATCACAATTTCATCAACGCAACATTGAAAGGACATATGTACGCACACAGGAAGACAGACTTCAAATGATGAAGAGCCATAGAACAAGGAGCATTGCTGGAGAATATTCTCCTCCTCGACAAGGAGAATAAGACAAGTCCTCTTGTCGACATGTTGGCTCCAGCGACATTCCTTGTTCTACCACAATTTACCGTTAAAAGGAACCATTATTGCTTTTGTTGAAGTATTATGCATTATGCAATAAAAATTAGCAGGGTGAAATGTCAAAAATGTGAAAGTTTTTCTGTATTGTAATGCTAGAGCCAAGACAGGCAGAAAAACAAGAATGAGATTTAGAGAAGCACTTTGTTAGCACTACCTGGTTGGCCAGCTTCATTTGCAGCTTGCACGTTATTGCATTAATGACCATAGAAATTTGTTAATTGAATTAGCTTGATGATATACTTATGTTCAGAGATGTTTAACTTGGATTAATGCAGGTTAAACAATATACAATGACATTTTAAGATGGCAGGCTTGCAGTTGACTAGCACACCACTTGATGGCATGAGCTCAGGTTTGGGTTGCACACTCTTTTTCGTCTTTGCTGGCATTTTCATAAACATAACTTCTTCGTTATTGTTGGGGCTCTAGTTGTGTTGTAGGAGCTAACTGTTTACCTGTATTTGTATTGGTAACCACGTTACATAGACAACTGCTGTATTTTTGTAAATTACGGCATGGTAGGACTTAGAACATTTGTGCAAATTTGTTGCAGGTAGAACTTGGCGGCTCCTGCTCCTGCCTTCCGCCACCACCCTGTCCTGACTGTGTCCACGAGAGAGTTGGCAGCCTCAGTGAAGATGCCAAGCAGGCCGATGGCAGACAGCAAGATGCAGGTAAAATACATGTAATCCAGCAGTGTCTTCTTGACTGAAGTAGCTTGTAGTCACTCAGCAATGAACTTGGAAGTAGTTTCACTATTCCATGCCCCACTATTGGTGCAGCAATGCTCAAGTCCACGCAATTTGTTTTAGCCGCCAAAAGGCTATGTGGATTAGATGAACCACGATGCACATTTTGATACTAGTGGAGACCACTTATACATTTTTTTTCTTGCTTAACACAAAAACTACTTTGATAAAGCTTTACCAATTTGAAAGCAATACAGTGTGCTCTCGGAAGTGATAATTGGCATATTTTTACTGGGACCGCCTCATTGTTAACCTGCGGATAAACATACACCAAAACTTAGTTTTCTGCGAGTTCCTCATCTTTGCGCGCTTCTGCATGAGATATATTTCTGAAACCATTTTGTGTACACAGCGCATGTCCTGAGCACTTGGATCACGTTAGTTTACAGCTTTTGCTAGAAGCCATTTCTCTGAAAATAAAAATAGGCCTTTTGCCCATTTTTAACGGCCCATAATAAACTGAACAATAGCCATTGATCAAGGAATACAATTTTAGGTGTAAGGCCTCTTCATTCTCCTGAGGAAAACTTGTTCTGCTCTCACATTGAAGAAACCGGTATCTTGGCTATGCCTTTTGGTGCCTTAGAACAAAATTCACATAGAACTTACGCCAGTAAAAAATTTTTCACCTAGAAATATTTCACAAAATGATAATTTGTCTGATATTGAAGGGCCTCTTCTTCTTTCTGGGGTTTTACGTGCCAAAACCAGTTCTGAAGGGCCTCCAATTTTTCAAAAGGAAATCCCAAATGGTCGAGTGCCAGGTTGGGACAGTTGTCATGCAATAGCCTTCTTAGAGAAATGGGGCATACGGAGGGCCAAGTAATGTACACTTGACATTACGTTAAGGTGAAATTATTGATTCACGCAAGACAAAATGACAAGCATTCCATCCTATAAGCAGTTCCTTACATTTATTTATACTTTTTGCACATTTATTTACCTTCAGTCTGGTGACCTGTGTCTGTATTCATTATCTGCTATATGTAGATGGTAAGCTTCAGATTTGTCCTATGGGGAAGAATATTTTGGTGTTTATAGATGTGGGCTTCTGTTTTTCAGGTTGCTGCGAAATTTTACCCGAGCTGTGCCACACACTCGAGCCAGGCCTCTTGGAAAGGACGCATAATCTGACTTCACGCGTCGATGTCAGAGGATGCCAGGGATCAAGGCAACCTGTTGTGCCCCAGCATTCAACGTTTGGTGACCCTTCTACATGTTTCACCTATTTCGCAGCTGTACCTCGGCTGCCATCTATCCAAACAGCATCGACAGCTGTGCCCACTTGTTGAACCATGAGCAAATATTGGCATGGAGTGTTCCCTGGGCTTGATGTTCTGTTTTCTCTTTAGGATTTGTAGCAAATACGCCTGTTATAAGTTGTGTTTTTAGTACTGACTTTTTAATATTTCCTTTCTCTTGGAATTCTTAGCATCATCTCCTGCTATTATATCTGTATGTATGCCCAGTTTCTCGTAGTTCTTTTGTACTTGTGTATGTAATTGATCGGAGTCATGAGGTTGGCAGAAAACCAGATGGGATGATGAAGTTAGGAAATTTGCAGGCGCAAGTTGGAATAGGCCAGCGCAAGACAGGGGTAATTGGAGATCGCAGGGAGAGGCCTTCGTCCTGCAGTGGACATAAAATAGGCTGATGATGATGTAATTGATAGGTTCTTAACTGCTGACTTACATCATGTTTTGTTCATTTGTTAATCTGCACTGCTGTAAAATGTTCAAGAAATTTAACTTAACTAGTGCTCTATGGCAGGATAAATTCAAGAGCAAAATAGAGCGCTCATTTCAAGCACCCATTATTTTTGAAAAAGGAAAGAACCTAGGAGCGTGAAAACCCCGGTATTATAGAAGGAAAAGCTGGCTGCCCATCATAAGTGTGTTATAAGTAATGTTAGGAATGATACCAGTGGCACTGGTGGACGTGTGAGACATGATACCCTTGGTATTCGTCAGTGTGGCAAATAGGCTTGCCACACTTACGAATGCCAACGGTACTGTAGGTTTCATGCACACATTGGTTGTGTTACACCTTATAAGAATTGCATTTCTCGAACATGAAGGTTTACAGCAGTGCTTTGAATGACAAATATATTTCCTAATTTTCAGAATTTATGAATGGAAGCATAATGGTACAGATCATGTAATAATTATTTTACAGACTATATGCCTATAGATACACGCTTCTTCTGATGACATAGCACCGACATGTGGTGGCGGGATGTATGTCTTTATTTCAGATTTAGATATTGCCTTCCAGGCCTGGGTTAGTCTACTACATTGAGAGTCCATGTACTAGAGGGAAGTGAATTAAACTAAGAATCATAAACATCAAAATATCTTGTTCGTGACACTAATATGACAATCGGCAAAGTTCTTTGTGCATTCATTTCCAAATTTGTGATATATTTTATATGACTAATTTCATTAACGTGAGAACAAATATTTGTTTATTGTCAACTTAGTTGATGTCACCTATTTGCACTCCATTCCTTTGCAGGCTAAAAATGCAATGTAATGGGGTGTTTCAGGTTTTGAGCACTCAATGTTAAGGGACGCAAATGGTGGCATACAACACAAAGCAAGAAAGAACAAGGGAATGCAAGTAGGACATGGGGCTTTGTAGGCAGACACTTTGGTGTGTTATTTCTAAAACTCCCTGCGGTCTGCTTGAAGCCATTGTATAACGCTTCGGTAGAATACATTGGCAGCACTTATTAAGGTGAAATGCTGCTCGAAACAACTTTTTAAAATGATTTCTGTCAGGGATTTGAAAAAAAAACTGCTGCATAGAGTTTTATATGTAGATTTTAAATATGTCAGTGGTTCTTGTGTAGCTGCTATATTTTTTTAGTTATGTCCTACACAGTGGCAAAGTATCTGCGGGCACCTTAATGTATATAACAGTTTCACAAGAATCATCGTGCTGTATCTTATTCAACTCGTTGTAGACCACAAAGTGCCGATATCTACCCAAACAGCATGTAAAATTATTGAAACTATGCAAAAAATAGGACACTAAATAATTTTGAAAGATATTGCAATATCAAGTAGATATTAGCATTCTACATACCTTGAAGAGTATGTATGCCAAATTTCGTTAGTATCGGACAATGGTAAGTGCACAGTTATTTGCATGGGATTGTGAAAAAATGATTAAAGTGTACTGAGCTTTACTTGCATAGTCCCACTAAGTTTACATGTTTAGATAGATATCGGCACTTTGCCATCTACAAAGAGCCAAGTTAGCACAATGCTTTTTGTGAAAATTTAATACAGAAGAAAGTGCCCGCAAAGATCACTATACATGGTGTCATTGTTTAAGACATAACTGAAGAAATGTAGCAGCTAAACAAAAATAACATATACGAAAATCGGCTTGAAGAACTCTCTAGTTGGCCTAATTTTCAAACCTCTAGTACAAAAAATTAAAAAATAAACATTTCGAATAGCATCTCCCTTGAACACAAGATTTAATAAACAAAACGTGTCCCTTGCTATAGTCACCTATAACATAGCGACCCAAAGTTGAAGGCAAGTCCTCTTGTCTAAGCTACTCTGGGCTGTCTTCCCTTGGGCTGCTGTTAAGCACTGAGTTTTCCTGCATTCGCCAGAAGTGCAATACGAAAACTTTTGTGAATATGCCCTAACAGGAGGAAAAAAAGTTCCCTGAAATGCAGATAAGACTATCACTTTGTTCAACATTTACAAGTTGAATCCATATCTTTGTATTGTGTGTTGTACTGAATGTTTCAGCGGTGACTCCCTCTAATTATTGAAGATAACTGCTTCAATACAGTGCGGCAATCTTTGCTAACAAACATAGCATTAGAATTGCAGTGCATAAGAATTTCTGCTATGTAAGAAATAGACTAGTGCCAGATCCCCAAAAGCAATGAGGGAATAGATTTCTGTTCCACACAGAACTGTGCTACAGGGCTTACAAAAGGCTTTGTGGCAAAGTAATATCTGAAACAGCAAAGCATGCTCCACCAAGTATGGTAACAAATATTTCAGGACAGCCTATCTCAGTTCTCTTACAAACTAACCATATGTTCAGCACTGACTAGCTTCAATAATGCAATGTCAGCATTCTGCTGAAGTTTACTTGCTGAAATTATTATACTTTCATTGTTGTGATTTTGCTTAAGAAGACATTCGCAATTATCACGCACTTGTAATCTCTTGTTAGTTTTGTAAATACTTGCCAATTATTTTTTCAGCCTATGGTTCTTGGTGATAGAGATATTCATTGAAGAAAGAGCTAGTACATTGTATTTAATTATAAAGGTACTAGTCATTTGTAGATTTTTTGTGTTATGCAGTTGTTCTGCCCCACAGCTGTTTCTTGAAATCTGAAATAATGTACTCGCCCTTTATCTTAGCAATGTACAGTGGAATCTGTATGTCTTGTTTAAAATACTGCTGATAGACCAGATAGTTAGGCTATTTGTTAATTGTAAATTATATCGATGATAGTGTGGGACCATAACAGGATTGGCGTTGACTCACAACTGTGCCCAGCTACATCCACACAGCTGTACCATACAATGTGCATGTGCTCAGAAGAGCTAAATGCCACAGAGAAGTAATGGCCACCAAGGCTTTTACTCGTTGTGTGTGATCTTTTAAGGGCAGATTATTCGCCAGATGTAATTTATCCTCAGTAAATACATAAATCAGTTATGTGAGGTGTCTTATTTTAATGTTGCAAATGTGAAGTTCTTGTGATCTTGCTTGTTCTTATTTTGTTTCCTTTGTGAGCATGAGTGATGTAGGTTGCCTCGACGCAAATTCTAAAAACTGTTTCTTCGTCACTGATATTCACGAAAGTTAATTTACACATAACTTTCCCAGTTACTAATATCGCAGGCTTCGAGTTCAATTTTCTGATGTTTGATGTTATGTTTATCTACCAAGTCGGGTTTTTTTGTACATTGAACATATCCACCCATTGCACAGTGGGAACCCAAAGTATGAATATCTGTTCTTTCGTTCTACCTTGCTCTGGTGTTTTCTTAGTTTAGCATTGGTGCAATGGTCTGTCTGCACCTGCAAAAAAGTAGCAAAGTAGCTAAATTTAAAGGTCGACGAAAAGATAAAAATACCAAGCAAAAATACCAAGCAGTATATTGAAAAGTTTGCATACAGTTAGAAGAAAATGCGACATCCCCCTATGGTGTGAGAGTTGCTTTCGGCATCAAATGAACTGCATAGCATATTTTCTAGAGTACACAACAAAGTAAAATGTCACTCTAGATAGGAGCGGCTGTGGATAGTTCAGCACAGAAAATGTTTTATTTCATGCACCATTAATGTGGCTTATCATCTGCTCCTCTTGTGTGGGAACACATACGTTGAGTAGACCAGCCTTCACACCAATGTTACCTTAAGGGACACCAGAGAAAGGTAGAAATAAAAAACAGACATTCACACTTGGCTGCCTACTGTGCATTGTGTGGATGTTTTACTGTACAAAAGACTGCTGGTAGTAGATAATCACAAAGACTTTAAGAATTTAAAATGAGTGTTATGTGTCAGTAAACCTTCTGTGACCTCGTGTGTTCATAAAAACCTTTTTTTTCTGTATGTGCCAAGCCATAGGGAGGCTTTATGTTAGTCAGTCATGCTTGCCAAGTTAAAAATTAGAACAAGAAAGATCACAAGAAATTTATATGAGTGACATGCAAATGTGGCACCTAGTGTAACTTAATGCATTTACTGAGAGTAAATTACAGCTGGTAGCTAATCTGCTCTTAGAGGGGGACTTGTGATGAGTAAAAGAAGCCTTCCTCACGTCTCTACTTTCTGTATGTGTCTTTTGGCTCTTCATGCATCATGTGTATTGTATTGTTACAGCTGCATGTGTGCAGCTGGGTACAGTTTAGTTATCACCTGGTCTGCTTCCTTCCTTGTCCTCATCATTCATGCGCTATCTTTGTCGTAACAAAATACAGCTACCTTTGCTACATATTTTGCCAGTGTGTTTGCTTTATGGTAATCTTGTATTAGTGCTTATTGCAATCAGTGAAATTGTTGGTGTCTTCAAAAACCTAGTGCTGAAAAAACGTGTTTATGTCAACTCAAATAAAAAGTTATCTTAAATATTGCTGTGTTCTTTGTAATATTGTCGGTTAAGATTTTATGCACTATTGCAGATTGTATGAGAGAATAAAATTGATGCACAACTGTTTAATATGGTGTTTTTCAGATCAATTTTCAACTCAAGCTAAGAAACATACATTAGTTGTGTGGGGAAAGTGTCAACAAAAGTACCATAAGGTAAGACAGCTGTTTTTACTGTTAAATTGGATTATCGATTGCCAACCAGTTGCTGTCTGCATTTTGTACTGCATAGATTATGTAATCTCAGTTGGAATAGTGTTTTTATTGCACTTCTTTATCTGGTTCTTTTTGCACCAGTGTAGCCCTTTGTTATATTTTATGTGTAGTTTATTTGTATAGAAGGTTAAATCCTAAGTTCTAAATAAAAATACGTCTGAGAGAACAGTGAAATAGGTTTAGCTTAAGAACCTTTTGACATTACGAAATTATGACTTGTGTTGGGGTGAATTGAACTTTTGTATGAGTGACATACTATTTTGGGGTGTCATTATTGTTCAGAGTGACATTGCACTGTCATGCACATACAGCTGCAAGGTGCATATTGGGTGTTTCTTAAAAACTGTTTTTCTTGGTTGGCCATTGATTCCAGTTTAATAGTAAAGAGAACTGTCTTGTGTTCATGGTGATTCTCTGCTGACTGATACATTTGACACTTCCAGAAGACAATAACAAAGAGTGATGGAATATTCACTTTTTGTTGCTAACCTGCCTTGTGCTTTTTGGCAGATTAGCTATGGATTCATTACTATTCTATATTGTCTTTTCACGATAGTCACTTTGCACTGTCGGCAAAAGTTTTTGATTTATTTTGAAGAGCGGTTTGACGCTGCCAGCCAAGAGTCGAATGACTTACATGGATTACTTAGTTTACTCTGTTTGCAAGAGTCAGGAATCTTCTTTCCTGCACCACGCACTAGGGGTAACGCGACCCACACTAATGGAGCCATCAGACTCGTCAAGAATGGTTACCTGACTCCTTCAGCAGTGGTCTTGCGACCCTTTATCTTGAGTCGTCTGACTCATCTAGAATAGTTAACAGACTCCCTCAGGAATAGTCATGTGACCCTTTATCTTGAGTCGTCTGACTCACCTAGAATAGTTAACAGACTCCCTCAGCAGTAGTCTGGCAACCCTCTTGAGAGGGTCTAGGAGACTACTAGAAAAGTGTGTGCGTGAGGAGTCAAGTAACCACCTTGTATACGTCACAGATAGTCTTGGGACTCTCTGGCGAAAGAGAGTTCGGGTGTCTCCCCCAAAGTGTGTCATATATGTGACAAGTCCAGACTCTTCGAAAAGAGTAAGGGATACTCTTTTTTTTCTTAGTGTGTACAACTGCAACTTACATGTCGGGAGCGCCGCGTTTGCAGGTACCTTAACTAGATGGCGCCACCATACTGGCGGAGGCTCAGCTGCTCGGGAGCGCGTTGATTGCGCGCCTCGTCTGAATCGCATATCGTCGTCTGCGCCGGCGAACGCTGCGCTTGCAGGCATCTTACCTAGATGGCGCCACCATACTGGCGGAGGTTCGAGTCATCTCCCCCTGCATTCGCCTTAGGGTATTTTCCGCGGCCCGATGGCAAGCGCTTCCGTGGCTATGTGGTAGAGTATCCGGCTCCCACGCAGCGGGCGCGGGCTTGATCCCGGCGGGAATCGGGTACTTTTTTCGCGTTTCCCGCGATAGCGGTGACGCGGCGGACGCCTGCGGCGGCATCATCGCGACCCGAAACGGCTATTGGAAGGAGCCCATAACAGCTTACGCTGTAAAAGTTTGCGTGTGACCTCCGAGACGAAAAGCGCAGCGCGCCGGTGCCTGCGAACGCTGACCATTGTTCCTTCCCGTATCGCACGCTCAGTGGCACATAATCAGCGAGCCAAGCTGGCGGAATGTTCTGCGAAGAGTGGCAAATACCCTGTGCATTCGTGATGCAGTTCGATAAAGCGTTGGCGTGAAAGGCATTCACTGAAAAACGGCACATACCCAGTGCACTTGTGGCGCAGCCTGTGAATGCATCGGGTTGCTGTCTTTGAGGAAACCTTGTGACTTGGGCTCGATTCCCCTCAGCATCGAAATATTTAAGGGATGGTTTCCTTCCCTGTAGGATGACATATTCCCAAATAGTACATGCCTAGTTACCCAAGTTGGCATCACAGAGGTCCATTCAAGAGCGCCACACAACCAATTACACATACCTAGCGACCCAAGCTGGCACGAAAGAGACCAGGGGTGCTATGCAGGAAGCGCCGAGTTTGGCGAAATTCGGGATCTTCACGAGCTCTGGCAACGCCCCAAGATGAAAGAACTAATGGTAGTAAGACAAAGTTTGTCCGTCGGCACGCCTCAAGTTTCATTGGTTTATCTAGATTCACTCTAGGTGGCTATCATCTCTTGGGCGTTGCCATATGGGCGGTCGACAAACTGGGGCTCACGTGATCAGACGGTCAGTGCATGGTCGTACCTTCTTTCACTTGTCTGTCGTTCCACCGAGCGCATTATAGGCACAAGCATGTTATCAAATAAATGTATTTAGAACGATAATATTAGTCACTTAATGTGTGTTATAAGCCTTTTAAAGTTTACAAGATCTGCACTGAATGTGCATTAGACTAATTTGCC